>NW_027591496.1:0-86894 GCF_964213995.1 Mustelus asterias | reverse complement strand
GAAGGGAGGGGGGAGAGAGGGAGGGGAAGGGAAAGAGGGGAAGGGGGAGGGGGAGGGAGGAGAAGGGAGGGAGGGAGGGGGAGGGAGGAGAAGGGAGGGAGGGGGAGGGAAGGAGTGGGGGAGGGAGGAGAAGGGGGAGGGGGTAGGGAGGAGGGAGGGGGTAGGGAGGAGGGAGGGGGTGGGGAGGAGGGAGGGAGGGGAGAGAGTGAGTGGGCAGGGGGTGTTAGGGAGGGTGTTAGGGAGGGGAGTGGGGGGAGGGGGGGTGGGATGGGGGATGGTGGAGGGAGAGGGGAGCTGGGGAGAGGGGGGTCGGGGAGGGGGAGGGGGAGTTGAGGTGGAAGGGAGGGGGGATTGGAGGGGGAGGGGAGGGGGGAGTGGAGGGGGTGGGAGGAGGGGAGGGGGGAGTGGAGGGGATGGGGAGGGAGGGGAGTGGAGGGGAGAGGGAGGGGGAAGTGGAGGGGGGAGAGGGAGGCGGGGAGGGAGGGGGTGGGGGGAGGGGAGGGGGAGAGAGGGGGAGGGAGGAGAGGGGAGGGGGAGGGGGGAGAGAGGGGGAGGGAGGAGAGGGGAGGGGGAGGGGGAGGGGGAGGGGAGGGGCGGGGGGAGGGGAGGGGCGGGGAGAGGGGGGGAGGGGAGGGGAGGGGAGGGGCGGGAGAGGGGAGGGGAGGGGAGGGGCGGGGAGAGGGGAGGGGAGGGGCGGGAAGAGGGGAGGGGGTAGGGGAGGTGGGGAGGGGGGAGAGGGGAGTGGAGGGGAGAGGGGGGAAGGTGAAGAGGGAGGGAGGGGGAGGGTGGAGGGGGAGGGTGGAGGATGGAGGGTAGAGGGGGAGGGAGGAGGGGGCGAGGGAGAGGGGGGAGGGGAGCAGGGGGAGGGGAGGACAGAGTGGGTGGGGAGGGGGAATGGGGGAGGGAGGGCAGAGTGGGAAGGAGGGGAGGAGGGGAGGGGAGGGGAGGAGGGGAGGGGGGAGGGGAGGGAAGGGGAGGGGAGGGGGGAGGGGAGGGGAGGGGAGGGGGGAGGGGGAGGGGAGGGGGAGAGATGGGGAGAGGGAGGGAGAGGGGGAGGGAGGGAGAGAGGGGGGAGAGAGGGGGGGAGGGGGGAAAGAAAAAAAAAGGGTTAGGGACAGAGAGGGGGTAGAGAGGGGGAGGAGGGGGAGGGAGTGGGGAGGGGGGGGGAGGGAGAGGGGGAGGGGAGAGGGGAGGGGGGGAGGGGAGGGGGGGGGAGGGGAGGAGGGAGGGAGAGAGAGAGGGATGGGGAGGGAGATGGGGAGGGGGGAGGGGAGGTGAGGAGGGAGGGAGGGAGAGGGAGGGAGAGGAGGAGAGGATAGAGAGAGAGACAGACACACACAGACAGAGACAGACAAAGAGAGAAAGACAGAGATAGAGACAGAGACAGAGAGATACTGAGACAGACAAAGCGAGAAAGACAGAGATAGAGACAGAGATACTGAGACAGAAGAAGGGAGAGAGAGATAGAGATACACAGAGAGAGAACCCTAGAGAGGGGAGAGACAGACACAGAGAGATCCAGGGACATTGAGACCCAGAGGGACTTACAGAGAGAGAGATAGAGTGGGATACAGAAAACCTGAGACATAGGGACTCAGCGATACAGAGAGACCCAGAGACACAAGAAAACATAGGGATCCAGGGATACAGAGAGACTAGGAACACAGAGAGACCCAGGGACAGAAGGATCCAGGGACCTACTGATCTATGGACCCAGAGACTCAGAGCTTAAGGGACAGAGTGACTCAAGGGCTCTGTGGCCCAGAGACAGAGATCCACGGACCCAGAGACACAGGGTCCCAGTGACTCCAAGACCCAATGTTACATATTTAATAGGATTGCATGAATGCTTAAGAGGTGATCACATGATTAATTGATGTCATTAGGGTGTTTGCAGACGCTACTGTTTGGCTTTCAGTTTGTACTCTGTACAGCACAGTGTATATCTATTTCAATAATGCTGTATTTTAGTTTGAATCTACATGTGCAAACCACATTATTTTCTTTTTGTTAAAACCCACAAACCGCAACATGGGACATTGCACAAAATGAAAATTGCGAGGAGGATGGAATTTTGTTTCATCGAGAAAGGATCCTAAGGTGAAGAAAATAATTGTGGGTCCTCACACTTTGAATATTAGAAGGCTGGGTCGGGCGGGGGGGGGGGGGGGGTGGGGGGGGGGGGGGGGGGGGGCAACGGGATTAAAGTCCTAGTGCAGGAAGACAAGTAAGAAAAAAGCTCTCTGTGTGGATTTAAAAGAGGGTATTTTCCCATCAGAGAAGTGTGAGATTCCAGACAGTATCTGGCATATTTGAAAAGAGGGATGTTTTGCTGCACAGCTAGGGTTATTTAAAAAATTACCTCAAGTCAATGATCTCCAGGGTAAAAAGGGGAGCACTGGAAAGACAGTAAAAAAAATACGCTGAGCAGTCTCACATTGCAAGAGAAATGACAAGTCAATTAGGATCCATGGATCCATCCAATGAAGAAAATGAATGATGGAGTTCTTATGCAGAGCGATTTCAGTACTTGTACAAGTGAATACAATTGCAGAGTTGCTCGTACCAGTTTTACTCAGTGTAATAGGATGTAAAACTTTTAATTTGCTCTGGATCTTTGTTCCAGCTGTGGGAAGCTAACTGTTTTGTTTTACTTTTCCTTTATAATTTTTATACCATTTTATAACAGTGTATTTGTACTAACATAGAACATAGAAAAACTACAGCACAAATAGGCCCTTCGGCCCACAAGTTGCGCCGGTCATGTCCCTACCTACCGAGGCCTATATATAGGCTTACCTCTAACCCTCGATCCTATTAAGTCCAGTGCAGAGGAGATTTACAAGGATGTTGCCTGGATTGAGTGGCATGCCTTATGAGGATAGGCTGAGGGAGCTCGGTCTTTTCTCCTTGGAGAGACGTAGGATGAGAGGAGACCTAATAGAGGTATATAAGATGTTGAGAGGCATAGATCGGGTGGACTCTCAGAGGCTTTTTCCCAGGGTGGAAATGGCTGCTACGAGAGGACACAGGTTTAAGGTGCTGGGGGGTAGGTACAGGAGAAATGTTAGGGGGAAGTTTTTCACACAGAGGGTGGTGGGCGAGTGGAATCGGCTGCCGTCAGTGGTGGTGGAGGCAAACTCAATAGGGTCTTTTAAGAGATTCCTGGATGAGTACATGGGACTTAATAGGATGGAGGGTTATAGGTAGGCCTAAAAGGTAGGGATATGTTCGGCACAACTTGTGGGGCCGAAGGGCCTGTTTTGTGCTGTAGTTTTTCTATGTTTCTATGTTAGACTGGATGAAGAGTCTCATCCAGAAGTCTCTTAAAAGACCCTATCGAGTTTGCCTCCACCACCATTGACGGCAGCCGATTCCACTCACCCACCACCCTCTGAGTGAAAAACTTACCCCTGACATCTGGCTTGCCCAAAGGAGGCAGAGAGTGGGTATAGATGGGTCTTTTTCTAAATGGAGGTCGGTCACCAGTGGTGTGCCCCAGGGATCTGTTCTGGGACCCTTGCTGTTTGTCATTTTCATAAATGACCTGGATGAAGAAGTGGAGGGTTAGGTTGGTAAGTTTGCCGACGACACGAAGTTTGGTGGGGTTGTGGATAGTCTGGAGGGATGTCAGAAGTTACAGAGGGACATAGATAGGATCCAAAACTGGGCGGAGAAGTGGCAGATGGACTTCAACCCAGATAAATGCGTAGTGGTCCATTTTGGCAGGTCAAATGGGATGAAGGTGTACAATATAAAGGGAAAGACTCTTAGTACTGTAGAGGATCAGAAGGACCCTGGGGTCCGGATCCATCGGACTCTAAAATCGGCCCCGCAGGTGGAGGAGGTGGTTCAGAAGGTGTATGGTGTGCTGGCCTTTATCAATCGAGGGATTGAGTTTAGGAGTCCGGGGATAATGATGCAGCTATATAAGGCTCTCGTCAGACCCCACTTGGAGTACTGTGCTCAGTTCTGGTCGCCTCATTACAGAAAGGATGTGGAAAAGATTGAAAGGGTACAGAGGAGATTTACAAGGATGTTGCCTGGATTGAGTGGCATGCCTTATGAGGATAGGCTGAGGGAGCTCGGTCTTTTCTCCTTGGAGAGACGTAGGATGAGAGGAGACCTAATAGAGGTATATAAGATGTTGAGAGGCATAGATCGGGTGGACTCTCAGAGGCTTTTTCCCAGGGTGGAAATGGCTGCTACGAGAAGACACAGGTTTAAGGTGCTGGGGGGTAGGTACAGGGGAAATGTTAGGGGGAAGTTTTTCACACAGAGGGTGGTGGGCGAGTGGAATCGGCTGTCGTCAGTGGTGGTGGAGGCAAACTCAATAGGGTCCTTTAAGAGACTCCTGGATGAGTACATGGGACTTAATAGGATGGAGGGTTATAGGTAGGCCTAAAAGGTAGGGATATGTTCGGCACAACTTGTGGGGCCGAAGGGCCTGTTTTGTGCTGTAGTTTTTCTATGTTTCTATCTCCTCTGTACCTTCTCCCCACCACCTTAATCCTGTGTCCTCTCGTAGCAGCTATTTCAGCCCTGGGAAAAAGCCTCTGAGATTCCACCCGATCTATACCTCTCAACATCTTGTACACCTCTATCAGGTCACCTCTCATCCTTCGTCGCTCCAAGGAGAAAAGACCGAGCTCCCTCAACCTATCCTCATAAGGCATGCCACCCAATCCAGGTAACATCCTTCTAAATCTTCTCTGCACCCTTTCAATAATTTCTACATCCTTCCTGTAATGAGGCGACCAGAACTGAGCACAGTACTCTAAGTGGGGTCTGACGAGGGTCTTATAAAACTGCATCATTATCTCCCGACTCCTAAACTCAATCCCTCGATTGATGAAGGCACACCATACGCCTTCTTAACCACATCCGCTACCTGCGAGGCCGATTTAAGAGTCCTATGGACCTGGACCCCAAGGTCCTTCTGATCCTCTACACTGCTAAGAGTCTTACCCTTGATATTATACTCCTTCATCCCATTTGACCTGCCAAAATGTACCACTACACATTTATCCAGGTTGAAGTCCATCTGCCACTTCTCCGCCGAGTCTTGCATCCTATCTATGTCACGCTGCAGTTTCTGACATCTCTCCAAACTATCCACAATACCACCGACCTTCGTGTCGTCGGCAAACCTACCAACCCATCCCTCCACTTCCTCATCCAGGTCATTTATGAAAATGACAAACAGCAAGGGTCCCAGAACAGATCCCTGGGGCACTCAACTGGTGACCGATCTCCATTCAGAAAAAGACCCATCTACAACCACTCTCTGCCTTCTGCAGGCAAGCCAGTTCTGGATCCACAAGGCAACAGTCCTTTGGATCCCATGCCCTCTCACTTTCTTGAGAAGTCTTGCATGGGGGACCTTATCGAATGCCTTGCTGAAGTCCATGTAAACCACATCTACCGCTTTTCCTTCGTCAACGTGTTTAGTCACATTTTCAAAGAACTCCACCAGGCTCGTAAGGCACGATTTGCCTTTGACAAAGCCGTGCTGACTACTTTTCAGCATACTAAACTTCTCTAAATGTTCATAAATCCTGTCCCTCAGGATCTTCTTCATCAACTTACCAACCACTGAGGTTAGACTCACCGGTCGGTAATTTCCTGGGCTATCCCTATTCCCTTTCTCACCTTCACATTTTATCGGTCCTATTCCTTCACATCTCATCCTTTTACTCTTCACATATTTATAGAACGCCTTAGGGTTCTCCTTAATCTTACCTGCCAAGGCCTTCTCGTGACCCCTTCTGGCTCTCCTAATTTCCTTCTTAAGTCCCTTCCTACAAGCCGTATACTCATCTAGATCCCCATCATCGCCTAGCTCTCTGAACCTATTGTACGCTTTCCTTTTCCTTTTGACTAGGTTCAGCACAGCTTTCGTGCACCACGGTTCCCGTAACCTACCAAAACCTCCCTGTCTCATCGGAACGTTGTCACGTAGAACTCCAGACAAACATTCCTTGAAAGTCTGCCACCGTACTTCGGTACTTTCCCTTGAGAATACCTCCTTCCAATTTATGCCTCTAATCTCCTGCCTGATGGCTTCATATTTCCCCTTACTCCAGATAAACACTTTCCTAGCTTGCCTGATCCTATCTCTTTCCAATGTTAGCGTAAAGGAGATAGGGTTATGATCACTATCCCCAAAATGTTCCCCCACTGAGAGATCCGACACCTGTCCAGGCTCATTAGCCAGTACCAGATTGAGTACAGCCTCTCCTCTTGTAGGTTTATCCACATGCTGTGTTAGGAAACCCTCCTGAACACACCTCACAAACTCCTCCTCATCCAATATCCTGGCAGGAAGTTTGGCTAAGGCTACTGGAGAGACTTTAAACTAGAAAGGTTGGGGGGAGGGAATCGAGATGAGGTGACTGGGAGCGAGGAGGGTAGCCCACAAAGAGAGAGGGATTGTAGACAGCGTAAGAGGGAGAATAGACGGGTGATGGAGAAGGGGAGCGCTCAGACCAATGGTTTGAGATGTGTCTATTTTAATGTCAGGAGTGTAGTAAATAAAGTGGATGAGCTTAGAGTGTGGATCGATGCTTGGAAGTGTGATGTGACCCTAGGAAATTAAAGTCTCCCATCACGACAACCCTGTTATTACTACATCTCTCCAGGATCTGTTTCCCTATCTGCTCCTCAACAGCCCTGTTACTATTGGGCGGCCTATAGAAAACACCCAGCAAAGTTATTGACCCCTTCCCGCTCCGAACTTCCACCCACAGAGACTCCGTAGTCAACCCCTCCACGGCATCCACCTTCTCTACAGCTGTGACACTATCCCTGATCAGCAGTGCCACTCCCCCCCCCCCCCCCTCTTCTGCCTCCCTCTCTGTCCTTTCTGAAACATCTGAAACCCGACACCTGAAGTATCCAGTCCTGTCCCTGTCCCCAAGTCTCCGTAATGGCCACCACATCACACTTCCAAGCATCGATCCACACTCTAAGCTCATCCACTTTATTTACTACACTCCTGGCATTAAAATAGACACATCTCAAACCATTGGTCTGAGCTCTCCCCTTCTCCATCACCCGTCTATTCTCCCTCTTACGCTGTCTACAATCCCTCTCTATTTGTGGGCTACCCTCCTCGCTCCCAGTCACCTCATCTCGATTCCCTCCCCCCAACCTTTCTAGTTTAAAGTCTCTCCAGTAGCCTTAGCCAAACTTCCTGCCAGGATATTGGTCCCCCTGGGATTCAAGTGCCACCCGTCTTTTTTATACAGGTCACACCTGCCCCTAAAGAGGTCCCAGTGATCCAGGAACCCGAATCCCTGCCCCCTGCTCCAGTCCCTCAGCTACGCATTCATCCTCCATCTCTCTCCATTCCTACTCTCACTTTCCTGTGGCACAGGCAGCAATCCCGAGATTACTACCTTTGTGTTCCTCCTTCTCAACTGTCTACCTAACTCCTATATTCTCTTTTCATGACTCCTTCCCTCTTCCTACCTATGTCAGCGGTACCAATATGTACCACGACCTCTGGCTCCTCTCCCTCTCCCCATAGGATTTCTGGGACGCGACCAGAGACATCCTGGATCCTGGCACCAGGGAGGCAGACCACCATCCGAGACTCCCGTCTGCCTCCGCAAAAACGCCTGTTCGACCCCCTTACTGTTGAGTCCCCGATTAATACTGCCTTCCTCCTCCTTTCTTTAGCCCCCTGAGTTACAGGGCCGGAATCTGCTCCAGAGACACAGCCACTGCTGCTTCCCCCAGGTGGGCTGTCCCCCCCAGCAGTACTCAGACAGGAGTACTTATTGTGAAGGGGCACATCCACCGGGGTGCCCTCTATCACCCGAGCTTTCCCCTTCCTGGACGTTACCCACTTGTCTGCCTCCCGTGGCCCTGGTGTGACCACCTGATGATAGCTCCTGTCTATCACCTCCTCATTTTCCCTAACCAGACGAAGACCCTCGAGCTGCAATTCCAGTTCTCTAACACGGCCCCTTAGGAACCGCAGCTCGACACACCCATCACAGATATGGACATCCGGGAGGCCAGGAGCCTCCAGGACCTCCCACATCCTACATTGAGAACAACAGACTGGCCTCACACTCATAATTACCCTTTTTGTTTCAAGGAACACAGAGAAACGTATTTAAGAATTAAAGTTACCCCGCCTCGCCCTTTTTCTCATTTTCTCACAAAATAAACCCTGCTGAGGTCTCAGGTTTTACTTGTGCTGGAACACGTTACAATGTTACAACATGCTGAGACCAGTGCATACATTCACAGCTCGTGATCAGCTAACTTCAGCAGAGATCACTAACTCATGTACAGTGCATGATCAGAGGTCAGAACCAATTAGTGTCGGCCACCTCTGCAAATGTGTTTAATTAACCAATGAATGTAAATGGACGTTCTCTGGAGTAATGCATAGTAATGACTGTGTAAGAGAGAACAGAAGAAAGGAAAGTTTAAAGATTATTTATTCGTCACAAGTAGGCTTACATTCACACAGCAATGAAGGTACTGTGAAAATCCCCTTGTCGCCACACTCTGGTGCCTGTTTGGGTACACTGAAAGAAAATTTAGCATGGCCAATGCACCTAACCAGCGCATCTTTGGACTGTGGGAGGAAACCAGACACGGGGAGAATGTGCAAACTCCACACAGACAGTGGCCCAAGCTGGGAATTGAACCCGGGTCCCTGGCGTTGTGAGGTAGCAGTGCTAACCACTGTGCCGGCCCTGTAAGACAGAGAAGGAACTCTTAATAAACCCATACGCTTGTACCAGGCCACGAGGTGTCAGCAAGTTATTGAACCTAACACAGCCAAGCCAGGAACCCAAACTTATGATGATCTGACAAAGATCCTTGAAGAGCATTACTCTCCAAAGCCATTGATCATCGTGGAACGGTTCAAGTTCTAATGAGGGAATCAAGTGGAAGGCAAAAGTCTTGGAAATGAGTAGTGGGAGAGAACACATTCTCAGTGAGACACAGCCAGAGTGAGTGTGGGTATCGAGAAGTTGGAGCACAGTGGGAATTTGATGCAGAGGGGAAGAGGTGCTCTTTGCATTTTTTCTTTACTTTCCAACTTCTTAAATCTTCACAGTGTGGTCCTGCCCTGCTGCAGCAGTAGAGGCTACCAGGGAGAGAGCTGCTTGGTAAGTAGTGGATAAGGTCAGTAAGTATTTACTACTTTTATTGCTTATAGTTTATGAGGTCTTTTTGTGGCTCACAGTTTGTATATTCTGTAGTAATGAGGATCAAGAGAAAGGGTCTTAGTGGAATTGATTTAAAAGGTTTAATTTAAAGTGGTAAGATCTGTTGGGAGAGATCAAAGCCATGGTTTGCCCCGCGTGCTCCATGCGGGAATCCGGGAACATTTCCAGTGCCTGGTGTTAGCATGTGTGCAGGAAGTGACTCCAGCTGCAGCACCTCAAAGCCTGGGTTTAGTTTATTTATTCGTGTAATCTTACATTAACACTGCAATGAGGTTACTGTGAAAATCCCCTAGTCGCCACACTCCGGCACCTGTTCGGGTACACTGAGGGAGAATTTAGCATGGCCAATGCACCTAACCAGCGCGTCTTTCTGACTGTGGGAGGAAACCACAGCACCCGGAGGAAACCCATGCAGACACGAGAAGAACGTGCAGATTCCGCAGAGACAGTGACAACAAGCCAGGAATTGAACCCGGGTCCCTGGTGCTGTGCGGCAGCAGTGCTAACCACTGTGCCACCGTGCTACCATTTTAGAGCTGGAGCAGCAGCTGGGGACACTAGAGCATTCGCAAAGCTGGGAGTTTCGTGGATAGTACATATAGATAGGTGGTCATATTGCAGGCTAAGAATCCACAGTCAGAAAGGGAATGGGTGACCACCAGGCAGAGTAAGAGAAATAGGCAGGCAGTTCAAAAACCCTCTGTGGCTATTCCCCTGCAGAAAGATATACCACTGTTGGGGATAATGGCCTCACAGGGAAAGCAGTAACAGCCTAATTCATTGCACTACAATTGGCTCTGCTGCACAGGAAAGAAGGGGAAAGTGTGGGAATGCAACAGTTATTGGGGATTGCAAGGGGAGTAGACAGGCATTTGTATGGCCGCAAGTGACACCCGAGGATGCTATGTTGCCTCCCTTGTGCTAGTGTCAAGGATGTAGAGTGGCTACAGGACATTCTGGAGGAGGAGGGTGAACAGCCAGTGGTTGTGGTACACATTGGTATCAATGATATGTTTAAAAAAAGGGATGAGGTCCTAAAAACTGAATATAGGGAGCTAGGAAGTAAGTTGAAAAGTAGAACCTCAAAGATAGTGATCTCAGGATTACGACCAGTGCCACATGCTAGTCAGATATATCAGATGACTATGTGGCTGCAAAGATGGTGTAAGGAGATTCCTGGGATATTGGGACCATTTCTGGGGAGGGGGGGACCAGTACAAACTGGATAGATTACACCTGGGCAGGACCTGGACTGATGTCCGAGGGTGAGTATTTGCTAGTTTGGTTGGGGAAGGTTTAAAGTAGAATGGCAGGAGGATGGGAACCTAAGCAGGGTGACAAGGGAAAGAGAAAGAAGGACAATGATAAATGAAAGTACAGTAAAATGCAAAAATGGTAGGGTAATCAAGGTGTGAGGCAAATAGGGCCACAGTACAAAGAAAAGTCAGGATGATTAAAAATGGCCAAAAGGCAACCCTAAAGGCTTTGTTTCTTAATGCACAAAGCATTCAGAATAAGGTTGACAAACAGATGGCGCAAATTGAGGTAAATGGATGCATTAGGGATAATTTCCTAGAGCAATATATCATGAAGCCAACCAGGGAACACATTATCTTGGATCTAGTAATGGGTAATGAGGCACATTTAATAAATTACCTCAGAGTAAAAGATTCCCTCGGAAGTAGGGTTATATCAAAACTTGCTATGGCTCCTGCTCTGCCCAAGACTGCAAGAAACTACAAAGGGTCGTGAATGAAGCCCAGCCCATCACGCAAACCAGCCTCCCATCCATTGACTCTGTCTACACTTCCCGCTGCCTCGGAAAAGCAGCCAGCATAATCAAGGACCCCACGCACCAGGACATTCTCTCTTCCACCTTCTTCCGTCGGGAAGAAAATATAAAAGTCTGAAAACATACCAACCGACTCAAATACAGCTTCCTCCCTGCTGCCATCAGACTTTTGAATGGACCTATCTTATATTAATTTGATCTTTCTCCACACCCAGCTATGATCGGAACACGACATTCTGCACCCCCTCCTTTCCTTCTCTATGAATGGTATGCCTTGTCTGTATAGCACGCAAGAAATAATACTTTTCACTGTATGTTAATACATGTGACAATAATAAATCAAATCAAATCAGATAGAGTTATCTAAAGGGAATGGGCGGATAGATTAGCAGGAAAGACAGTAAGCAAGCAGTGGCAGACATTTAAGGAGTTAATTCATGACTCTCAGTAAAAATATATCCCAGTAAGGAGGAACGATTCTAAGAGAGGGATAAACTAACCATTGCTAACTAAAGAAGTTAAGGAGAGTATTAAGTTGAAAGAAAAACATATAAGGAGGCAAACGTCAGTGATTGCCCCAAAGACTGGGATAAATTCAATGGCGGAGCAGACCCGACAGGTCGAATGGCCTAGTTCTGCTCCGATATCTTATGGTCTTATGTCGTCTTAAATTCAGAATCCAGCAAAGGAAGACTTAAAAGGTAAGAAAAATAAAGAAAATATATTAGGGGAAAACTAGCAAGGAATATAAACACAATAATAAGAACTTCTTTAAAAATATAAAAAGGAAGAGAGAGGTCAAAGTGAACATAGGCCCCTTAGAAAATTAATCAGGGACCTGGGTTCGATTCCCGGCTTGGGTCACTGTCTGTGTGGAGTTTGCACCGGTTTCCTCCGGGTACTCCGGTTTCCTCCCACAGTCTGAAAGATGTGCTGGTTAGGTGCATTGACCCAAACAGGTGCCATAGTGTGGCGACTAGGGGATTTGCACAGTTACTTCATTGCAGTGTTAATGTAAGCCTTACCTGTGACTAATAAACTTTTTAAAAAATGCTAAAGAATACGGGGGAGGAATTAAGTACCATCACTAGAGGAGAAGTATTAGACAAACTAATGGAGCTATAGGCAGATAAGTCCCCTGGCCCTGATGGCTTGCATCCTAGGATACTAAAAGAAGTAGCTACAGAGATGGTGGATGCATTGGTTATAATTTTCCAAAACTCCAGAAGAAATTAAAACAGCAAGAACAATTTTATTCCTAACTTAGCTACATTATTGAAGCTGTTGCACAATTTTCTATGTATGAAATAGTCACGGGACTGGAAAACAGGTTGTGAGAAAGCGTACAAGGATGTCAAAGATGCTTTTCAGAAGTCTGAAGTATTGGTTCATTTTATTTCTGAATCTACCATTCCTGCTTGTATGCGACACTTCACCTTATGGAGTAGGGGCAGTAGTTATTACATATTATGCCTTCAGGAGAAGAATGACCAATAGCTTTTGTTCTGTATACTCTGACACGTGCTGAATCTAACTGTGCTCAGCTAGAAGAAGAAGCACAAGAGTATAATTTTTGACATACAGAGGTTTCATCATTATTTATATGGTTGTCATTTCACATTATTGACTGATCATTGACACTTTACTATTTTTGGGCTGCATAAAAGTATACCGTCGTTAGCTGCTAGTCGATTGCAAAGATGGTCACTGATCTTATCTTCACATTGTTGTCAATCAGAGTGTCATGCTAATGCTGATGCATTATTCTGCTTATCTTTACTTATTGAGAGATGTCACCACTAGTTTTGTTAATATTTTTTATTTTTCGCTAGTGATCATTTGCCTGTGACAGCTTTTCAAGTTCAGAGACATACCAGAAATGATCCCTGTGAGGGGGAAGGTGATGGATATGGTATTGGAAGGAATGATAGTTGGAAGGCATCATACGCACCCTGATTTGAAACCATGTGTGTCAAGAAATCTTGAGTTGACCGTCCAAGGTGGGTGTCTATTGTAGAGAATCTGAGTTCTTGAACAAACTACATGAAGGACATCCTGGTATAGTTGATGAAGGAATTAGCACATAGTTATTTTTCGTGGCCAGGTCGAGATGCTCAGGTTGAAGGAAAGGTGGGACAGTGTCAATCCCATGTGTTGTGATGATACTGTGCCTTTAAGAAATGTTTTTTTAATGTTTCTTGTGAAGGGTATGCTTAGAAGTCATTTTTATTTATCTAGTGCTGATCTGTCTATGAACCTGGCAGCTCCATGCTGAGAATGCAGGAGAATCATTGATCCTAGATATTGGGGTGTTAGTTTTAATCTAGATACAGAGACTCAGGAACCCAGAGACACAGAACCCAGACACCCAGAGACACAGAAACCGGACACCCAGGGACACAGAACCCGGACACCCAGAGACACAGAACCCAGACACCCAGGGACACCAGAACCCGGACATCCAGAAACATGGAGATGCAGGGACAAAGACACAGAACCCAGGGACACAGAATCCAGATACCCAGGGACACAGAGATGCAGGGACAAAGACACAGAACCTAGGAACACAGAATCCAGATACCCAGGGACAGGGAGATGCAGGGACAAAGACACAGCAGCACAGAGCGCAGGGATACAGAGACCAGGACACCAAGGGATACAGAAACACAGGGATGCAGAGATACAGAGACCCAGTCACCCAGGGACACAGAGATGCAGGGACATAGAGGCACTGAGGCCAGGGACACAGAGTCCTGTGGGACAACCGGGCAAGGGGCTCAGCAGAATCCTGGGCTCCAGCATCCCTCCGAGTGCCGGTTCCCTGGGATGTCCCTGCCTCCGTCTGCTGTGGATCTTCAGCTGTGAGGTGCTCACCAGTGAGTAACCCAGAAGCCTGTTTACTTAGTTAAGGTGGGGTTGGAGAAGTCCCCCTCAGAGCTACTGGAGTCTGGTGTGTCCAGGGGGTGCGAGGATGGTCTGGAGTGTTCCCGCTGGTCAGCCTGCAAGAGAAGGGACATGGCATCAGTGCATTACAGGGGATTTGGAGGGAACATTGATTACTCACTGGATACTTGAGGAATGACAGCATTTGTGTTGAGGATTCTCATGTTTCTCTGCTGCCCCCACTTCACCAATAGCACAGGCACGCTCTTCCTCCTCCCCGGCCACTCAACCATTACCATCAAGCCAGGGGATCAATCCTGGTTCAATGGAGAGTGCAGGAGGTCATGCCAGGAGCAGCACCAGGCATACCTAAAAATGAGGTGTCAACCTGGTGAAGCTACCAAACAGGACTACTTGCATGCCAAACAGCAAGTGATACACAGAGCTAAGCAATCCCACAAACAACGGATCAGATCCAAGCTCTACAGTCCTGCCACATCAAGTCATTTATATATAATCAAAGTAAAAGCACTGACCCTTGGGGAACACCATGTCTATCATCCACCAGTCTGAAAAACAACCATTTTCCATGACTCATTGTTTTCTGTTCATCACCAATTTTTCTATCCAAGTTGACACTGACCTCCTGTTCTATGCGCCTCAGTTTTGTTAACCAACCTTTTACATGGTAATTACAAAACTCATATTGACAATCATGAAAAAAAATCAATGAGTTTAGTCAAACTCTATCTGCCTTTACAAATCCATGTTGGCTATCCTTAATTAACTCAAACCTCTCAAGTGCCCGTTGATTTTTTTCCCCTTTATTCTCGTTTCTAAAGCCTTACCCATCGCTAATGTTAAACTACACTCTTTCTTGAATAAGGGTGTCGCATTTTCCACTCTCCAATCCTCTAGAACTGCCCCCATATCTGGGAAAATTGGATGATTATGGCAAGGCCTTCCACTGCTTCAGCCCCACTATCTTAAATAATCTGGGGTGCAAGCCATCTGGACCAGGCAACTTATCCACTCTAACATAGCCAGTACACCCCACCTCTCAATTTTCACCTCATTCATTACCTCTAAAATCTCTGCTTCTGCCAATATTTTGTTAGATTTCTCTTTCTCAATGAACATTGGTACAAAGTACTCAAGAAATATTCTAATCCAGTCCTCCACCTCTAAGCATATGTCACCCTTTTTGTCCCTAATAAGACTCACTCCTCCATTTACTATTTAGATGCCAGTAACACTTTTTTACATTAACTGCCATTTGGGTCGGCATGGTAGCACAATGGTTCGCACTGCTGCCTCACAATGCCGGGGACTTAGGTTCGATTCTCGGCTTGGGTCACTGCCTGTGTGGAGTCTGCACGTTCTCCCCGTGTCTGCGTGGGTTTCCTCCGGGTGCTCCGGTTTCCTCCGCAGTCCAAAAGACGTGCTGGTTAGGTGCATTGGCCATGCTAAATTCTCCCTCAATGTATCCGAACAGGTGCCAGAGTGTGGCGACTAAGGGATTTTCACAGTAACTTCATTGCAGTGTTAATGTAAACCTACTTGTGACAATAATAAAAAAAATTCTTTTCTCATATTTCCCTTTACCAGTTTTAGTTTCTTCTAACTCCCCCTCTTAGCTTATTGTATTTGACTTGGTTGTCTCTTGAAGAATTCATCTGGCATGTATCGTACACTGTCATGTTTTGTATCATCATATTCCCTAACTCCCTTATCACCCAAGGCTTTGGTTCCCCCATCATTCGATCAGCGAATACACATCAGACATTGACAATTCTGCACCTGTATGGAGACACCTCCTGCTTTCCGTTTGCAAAGTGAGAGAAGACAGATTAACGTGTAACCAGGCACAACACCCCACATAGGTCAGGAGAGAATCCAGGTTCAATCCTGCATCTGATGAATCACAACTGTGCAACACTCAGGACTGTAATGCAATCTAAGTGTAGGACAAAGAATATCAGCCCAGGTTCCTGCTCTTGATCATTTGCAGTGACTGGTTTTGAATTGATTTGATTTGATTTATTATTGTCACATGTATTAGTGTACGGTGAAAAGTATTGTTTCTTGTGCACTATACAGACAAGTCATACCGAAAGGAGAGAAGGAAACAAGAGAGTGCAGAATGTAGTGTTACCGTCATAGCTACGGTGTAGAGAAAGATCAACTTAAAGTGAGTTAGGTCCATTCAAAAGTCTGACGGCAGCAGGGAAGAACTTGTTCTTGAGTCGGTTGGTACATGATCTCAGACTTTTGTATCTTTTTCCCAAGGAAGAAAGTGGAAAAGAGAATGTCCGGGGTGTGTGGGGTCCTTAATTAAGCTGGCTGCTTTGCCGAGGTAGTGGGAAGTGTAGTCAGAGTCAATGGATGGGAGGCTGGTTTGCGTGATGGATTGAGCTACATTCACAACCCTTTGTAGTTTCTTGCAGTCTTGGGCAGAGCAGGAGCCCATACCAAGCTGTGATACATCTGGAAAGGATGCTTTCAATGGTGCATCTGTAAAGGTTGGTGAGAGTCGTAGTGGACATACCAGTCTTCTGAGAAAGTAGAGGTGTTGGTGGGCTTTCTTAACTATAGCATCAGCATGGACGGACTAGGACAGGTTGTTGGTGATCTGGACATCTTGCTGCAGCAAGTGCAGGAATCTGAACATCAGGTGGAAACAGAATCAGACTCAACTATGAAGCCCCACACTGTCAAATAGCCTATGGTCACACACTGCTGAAGTTCGCACTCAAATGTGAGTGCTGTACTGGAGTGCAAGCCAATACGATACTGTCTCAGGATAGGGTGAAATGAGACATTAAATAAATGTGGTTTATTTGCTTTGATTTGGCTGGATCAGTTGCAAGCAGGGGATGGGATTTCTTCCCATGCAGATGATTTTCCTGGCACCTGACTCCAGTAATCTAGTCTGGTTGTTCTCAAACAGGACTCTGTAGGCCCTGAGGGGACCGCAGAGACTTTCCAGGGGGTCTTCAAAATAATCATTCTAGCAGTTGGGGAGACAAACACAAGATGAAGAAGGAAAGGAGGAACGAAAAGGCAAAGAGTCTGCTTTTTATAAATTAACAGTAGTTAGTGTTACAGAAGGACGGCACAGTGGCATGGTGATTAACACTGCTGCCTCACAGCGCCAGGGACCTGTGTTGTGGGAAAATCACCACTCGGAATCAGATCTAAAGATTCAACACGCAGTTTTATCGGACAATGCTTTGAGAGAAGCGCTGGGCTCTCCGCAGTGCACGCAGTCACCTTCTCAACTTTACAATGGCAGTTGAGCATCTTTTATACATTTTCAAATAATAGACAAGTACGGACATTAGCCGTTAGCACATCGTTATACAGAGTAGACAAGGACGGACATTGGCAGTTAACACATCGTTATACACAGAGTAGATGCATTTATGCATTTATTTCCCCATCAAAGACTGATCTCATTACAAAAACTCATTGTTTTGGTTCTGCTTTATCTCAAGCTAAGGTGCCTCCAGGTCTGATCTGTTTCCTGCAGCAATTTAGACACTAACAGGTTTTAACTCGCTGTGCAATGTCTGTGCCCAAGTCAGCACATCTTAATGTCTTTTCCCAGAGTCCACTTTGTGCCAGGTAACCATCTTGTATCCTTTAATTTTGAGTTTACTCCAACAACCTGGGTTCGATTCCCGGCTTGGGTCACTGCCTGTGCGGAGTCTGCACATTCTCCTCATGTCTATGTGGGTTTCCTCCGGGTGCTCCAGTTTCCTCCCACAGTCTGAAAGACGTGCTGGTTAGGTGCATTGGCCATGATAAATTGCCCTTTTGTGTATGTGTTTGTGGGGGATAATGCTTAAAGTGGCATAGTGCCCCTCAAGCTACAAGTCCCTGGCGACAGACTAACGACCTGTTCCAGGAACAGTTGGCTACAGAAACAGACAACAGTTTGACCTATGCACCGTGCGGAAAGGTTGAGATTGTTACAGAGTTTACATTTGGTGGGAGGGAATGGGGCGATTGGAGGCCAGCTGCCACTGTAATACTCGAGTGCGTTTAACTGGCCCTCGCACAGTGAGCATGTGCCATTATAATGCTGCTGTGTATTTCCAGCAATTTAAAAAACCCTTGTTAGTTTTGTTCTTGGAATCATGCAAATGCTGTCAGTTGGGTTTCCACCATGTTGCAAGACTATAAATTCCTTGCATGGTTAAGTAACACTGGGGACCTGGATTCGTAAAATATTCTGGAGAATGTCACATTCAAGTGAGTACTCTATCAGGGGAAGAAACTCATCTGTTTATGGGAATTTTTAAAATAATAAACTGCTTTGAGCCTATACATCATGTCAGGAGCTTCCTCATTCTCTGGTGCTGTGGGAGCGCAAGGGCAAATAGGATATAAAAATCTAGAAAATTCTTCTCGGATTCTTTTCAATCCAGAGTAATTCAGGAGAGCACATTGACTATGATTTGTTATTTGATAGCTGCCTTTCACATGATGTGACTCTGTTCCATCCTGGAACTGATCTAATTCTCTTTGAAAGATTTACAGTGAGTTTCTACTCTACAAAAGCTGGCAATTTACAAACAAGAATCATAGAATCCTTCAGTGCAGAAGGAAGCTATTCAGCCCATCGGGTCTGCACCGACCACAATCCCACCTAGGCTCTATTCCCATAACCCCACATATTTACCCCTCCTAATCCCTCTAACCTACACATCCTGGGACATTAAGAGGCAATTTAGCATGGCCAATGCACCTAACCCGCACATCTTTGGACTGTGGGAGGAAATCGGAGCACCCGGAGGAAACCCACGCAGACACAGGGAGAATGTGCAAACTCCACACTGACAGTGACACAAGCCAGGAATTGAACCCAAGTCCCTGGAGCTGTGAGGCAGCAGAGCTAGCCACTGTGCCACCGTGCCGCCCCAAATTAATAAGAGGAATGGGCCATTCAGCCCTTCGAGCCTGACCCACTATCCAATAAAATCATAGCTGATCTGACTCTGGTCTCAACTCTGCTCTCCTGCCTATCCTGATACTCTTACATATCCGTGTTGGTCAAATTTATTTTTAACTATTACTATTCAAATTCAGACTTGTTCCATTTGTCTGCTACCCTCTGCAATAAGGAGTACTGCCTAACAGCTGAGCTATTTTCTTTTGCAGAATCAATTAGCATGACTCCCGGTCTGCCCTATTCCATCAGATTGGAAGTGTTTGTCAGCATGCACACCACCCAAACCTTTCATTATTTAAAAAACAGTCAAATTGTCCCGGACTTCAATTCTCTAAAGTACAGAGATCTGGTTCTCTAAGCCTGTGCAGGTAACTAAGGTTTTTAAAAACTTGGAATAATCCTCATGTCTCCCTCTGAGTCCATTCCAAAGCTTCAATATCACCCATTGCGTGAGGGGATAAAAATGGGCCACAGGAAACCTATCCAAGATCTTGTACAAGGACAAAATTGTACACTTCATTTTATCATGGCTGGTCCTGTGACTATGGCCTGACTATGGTCCTACTTCAGTTATAGATTAACTTTATTGATGGTAGAACATTACAGCGTTAGAAATGATAACAAGATCATTTTAATCTGTCCCTGGAGTATGGATGTCATTGGTCCTCGCCAAACTGCACAAGACTGTACTTCTCGAATTTAGCAAATCACAGCTCATTCTACTGACTCAGAGAAACGTGCTTGCAGTCATCTCATCTCCTCCACAATCCGAACACTGGCACAAATCCTCGTGCCATCCACAAACTTGCAGATCATTTCCCCAAATACCATCATTAATTTGGAAAGTAGAGAACAAAGATCCTAACAGCAATCTGTGCTGGATATCACTGGTAACCATTCTCCAAGCAGGTCAACAGGTATTGATACCAATTCCCTGTCAATTCCTAATTCAGCTTTCCATTAGCTCCACAAGGTTATGGTGAGCGGGTGGGTAAGTGGAGCTGAGTCCACAAAAAGATCAGCCATGATCTTATTGAGTGGCAGAGCAGGTTCAAGGGGCCAAATGGCCTACTCCTGCTCCTAGTTCTTATGTTCTTATGTCCACTTTTAGAAAGTGGCTTATTTTGAGGAACCCACTGTGGACTTTCTGAAAATCCAGAGAAAAGATATTAAGCTTCTTTTATTTTCTTTTATTCTGCATACAACATTATCTAGATTTTTATGTTCTTTTAATCAGGAGAACATGTTTTGTTTAAATCTAATTTCCCTTTATACATGGCCGGGTGAGTGATTTTGGCCTTGCAATATGTGCCCTGCTCTGGAATTGACCTGATTTCGATGTGATTCAATAATTCAAGATTTGCCATTTGTCTTCAGTATCAGTGACATAGGGAGCAGCTGTTCCCCTTAGTTGAAGGGTCAGTTACAAGTGGACACAAGTTAAAAGTGAGGGGTGGGAGGTTTAGAGGGGATTTGAGGAAAAACATTTTCATCCAGACGGTGGTGATGGTCTGGAATGCGCTGCCTGGGAGGGTGGTGGAGGCGGAATGCCTCACATCCTTTAAAAAGTATCTGGATGAGTATTTGGCACATCATAACATTCAAGGCTATGGGCCAAGTGCTGGCAACTGGAGTTAGATGGGCAGGTCAGGACCTTTCATGTGTGGATGCAGACTCGATGGGCCAAAGGGCCTCTTCTGCACTGTAGTATTCTGTGATTCTGTGACATCCTCACCAAGTTTAGTTAACCAATTGACCTGATTAGTAACATAAGCCCTTTTAAATATTGGAATTAGGAGTCCAGAAGTCCATTAGGATCAGTCCAGAATATTGAAAATGATTTACTCTTGCTAGTCCCATCAAACATTCCCAGGACCTGTACAGCATGAATCACAACGTTGAGAAAAGTTCCTCTATTCTGCCCACCATGCTCTTTGGTATAACTTGCAGTTAAAAAACAGGAAATGCCTGAAAACCTCAACAGGTCTGGCAGCAACTATGGGGAAATAAAGAGAGTTAATGTTTTGGCTCTGTAACTCAGTGGTTAGAGCACTGGTCTTTTAAACCAGGGGTTGTGAGTTCAATTCTCACTGGGGCCTCTGGTTAAGCATTATCTCGATGGTACTATGTACTATGGTGATGCAATTGGGTGTAAATGGCTCAGTAAAGCTTAGCATTACAGTTTCCAGTGCCATTTAGGTACTACTTGTGCTAAGGGACAGGCCAGTAGCATCAGGAAGATCCTTAACTTTGATTATTTTGAATAAAACATGTTTTTTCTGCTTGGTACTTGAGAATCTTTTTATAATCCTTTACATTTAATGATGGAGGCCATAGTCAGCACAGTGCCCACCCCTCCCCCACCCTTTTATGACATGGGACTGTCTCACTGCTCTGACCCTCAGTGCCTGTGTTTATCTGTGTACACCTCTATGTGTGAAAGTTTGCATCTTTGCAAGCCTGACTGTCTGTTCTTGTGCAACCATTTTTGTAAGTCTTTCTGTCACCTTGTATTTGTCTGCAAGTCTGGTGTTTGTGTGTGTGTGTGTGTATATACATGCATAAGAACAGAAGACAGACCATTTGGCCTCTCAAGCTTGTTTAGCCATTCAGTTAAATCAGAGCTTCTCTTATTCTTACCTCCATCCAGCCAGATGGATCCATATCTCTTAACATCATTAGCTAGGAAAGAACCTATCCATGCCAGATTTAAAATTATTAAAGTCATAGAGGTCACATAGTAATAGAGGTTTACAGCATGGAAACAGCCCAACTTGTCCATGCCACCCTTTTGTTTTACTACTAAGCTAGTCTCAATTGCCCGCATTTGGCCAATATCCCTCTATACCCATCTTACCCATGAAACTGTCCAAATGCTTTTTAAAAGACAAAGTTGTACCCTCCTCTATTACTACCTCTGGCAGCTCGTTCCAGACACTCACCACCCTCTGAGTGGAAAAATTACCCATCTGGACCCTTTTGTATCTCTCCCCTCTCACCTTAAACCTACGCCCGCTAGTCTAAGACTCCCCTACCTTTGGGAAAGGTTACCCTTGGGAAATTAATCAAGTTAGCATCTACTAGTTTAGAGAGAGAGAGCTTCACACTCCTTTTTATTTGCAAGGGGAAGTGTTTCCTAACTTCTCTTTTGATTGGCCTAGAATTGATTTTAAGGTTACGACCCCTTCCCCAGTCGGCAGAAAGGTTCCCTCAACGCTCTCGCTTCCATTCAGAATCTTAAACACAATAATAAAATCAATGCCCTAGCCTTCTATCTTCCAGGAAATATGAGATTGGTTTATATTGGGTCATGATTAACCTTTTGAGTTCTGGTAACATTCTGGTGAATCGTTTTTTTAATTCATTCGCGGGACATGGGCGCTGCTGGCTGGCCAGCATTTATTGCCCATCCCTAGTTGCCCTTGGAGGGCAGTTGGGAGTCAATCACATTGCTGTGGCTCTGGGGTCACATGTAGGCCAGACCAGGTAAGAATGGCAGATTTCCTTCCCTAAAGGACATTTGTTAACCAGATGGGTTTTTCCGACAATCAACAATGGTTTCATGGTCATCAGTAGATTCTTAATTCCAGGGGCGGAATTCTCCGGCCGCGCTGGTCTAAAAGCCGGAAATTCCCGCCCGACTGTCAATTGTGTCTCACATTGTCCGCAACCCGCCCGCTAAAATTCCAGTGGCAGGCGGGAAGGGAGAATTCCAGCCCAGATATTTGTTATTGAATTTAAATTCCACCAACTGCCATGGCGGGATTCAAACCCAGTTCCCCAGAACATTAGCTGGATTTCTGGATTAGTAGTCGAGCAATAATACCACTAGGCCATCACTTCCCCTTGCAGTTGTTTCAGTCTACTCTTCTGGGGGTGTTGTATCCCAGTACTCTGAACGTGGTGTGACAATGGCTTTGTATAGTTGCAGCAAAATGTCTTCCCCTTTATCTTCAGCCTCTGGTTTTAGAGGCTAACACTCCATAAGGCTTTTTGATTATTTTGTGTACCTGAATATGACATTTTAGTGATGTGTGTACATGGGCTCCTAACTCTCCACTGTCCCTAACTTTGCACCATTTAAAATGCACAGAGCTATGTTTCTGGGTCTAAAATGGATGACCTCACTGTTATCTGCATTGAAATCCATCTGTCACAATTTTGCTCACTCACCTAAACTCAACGTCTCTTTGTAATTTTATGCTCCAGTCTGCACAAACGATGCCACCCAACCTCTGAGTCATCAGCAAACTTGCACATACGGCTTTCTAATGGGTTATTTTATTCATTAATAAATATAGGCTGGAACTTTCCAGCTGTTCCAGTTGGTGGGTCTTCTGGGCTTGCCGACGGCACACTCCCCCTTTGGGTTCCACCTGGCGTCAGGTGAATTCAATGGGAAATCCCATTGACAATAGTGGGACCAGAACATCCCGCCACCGGCAGATGGCACACTGCCTGCTGCTACAAGAAACATGCTGCGGAGAGGCAAAAAAATCCCCCCTCCCCCCACATAGTGATCTATGTGGGACACTCACTTTCTCCAATTGTGTACATACCCCTTATCTCTACTGGGTCAATAATTTGCCTTCAATTCCATGAACTTTAATTATAGCTAGAAGTCTCTTATGTGGAACCTTATCAAATGCCTTCTGCATTACCATATAAACTACATCCAAAGACATTCCCCAATTAACTCCTTCAGTTACTTCCTCAATAAATCACTTAGGTTTATTAGACATGATCTAAGTGGGTCAGTGGAAAATCAGGCCATGTTGTATCCCGTGTTGACAGCCTTTGCACATTAATGTTTTCAGACAGATGTTGGCAGAGTTAAAATTCCCCACATTGCGGAGGGCAGTGGGAGGCTAGTGACGTGTTTGTTAAATTATTGAATTGTTACAATAATGGGGTAGGACCCCCTCTGCCATGTTCCGCCTCTTCAGAAAAACCACTTCAAACTCGCAACCGACCCTCTGCATGCTCCCGTTGAACCGTTCTGCAGCAGACCACGACTGAAGGCCATCTACCACCATGGACAGTCTATAAAGTTCTTCTTTCTTCCCCCAAAACTGGACCTAACTACAAATTGATTGAAAAGAATGAAACGGCATGAAATCAAACTGACTTGTTTCCACCATACCCTCTCCTCATTGCCAATCCCGGAATGTGGCCAGAGTCACGAGGGCAAGATTCTGCCAACGTTGTGGCATTATCGGGTGCTACAATTTATGGTGTGCAACCCAAACTGGATTATTAAACTAAAAGCAAATACTACGGACGCTGGAATCTGAAACAAAAACAGAAAATGCTGGAAAATCACAGCAGGTCTGACAGCATCTGTGGGGAGAGACTAGAGCCAATGTTTCGAGTCTGGATGACCCTTCGTCAGAGCTTACTAAACCTCTGGGGTTGTGCTGGAGTAGCAAGAAATTAAAGATTAACCTCTGAAACTCTGCTGCCAGAAGCTTGGGAGAAAGATGGGGAAAATCATTATTGTGGTCCACAGTTATCATATTTTAGAGAAATTGTTTTGAAAGTCAACATTTGAGGCATCCATAGAGAACCATTTTGGAGCTTCAACCAAGGAGAGACAGAGAAAGACATCTGGATAAAAGCAAATTACTGCGGATCCTGGAATCTGAAATCAAAAGAGAAAATGCTGGAAAATCTCAGCAGGTCTGGTAACATCTGTAAGGAGAGAAAAGAGCTGACGTTTTGAGTCCAGATGACCCTTAGTCAAAGCGAAAAGGCATAAAAAGTGGGAGATATTTATTCTGTTGGGTGAGGGAATGAACTTACCTCTTCTTCCCCTTTGCTTCCCCTTTTTGTCAATTTTATCTCTCTCCCACCCATCTCCCCCCTCCCCCCACATCTTCATCTGTCACAGCTTACCCTCTGATTTCAGCTTCTCTGCCGTTTGGCTTTACACACCTTCTATTCTCTCTATGGACTGCCATTAACAGCCTTTTCCCCTGGTTTCTGTGGCTATGACTCATCTTTCATTCCCTCACCCTGCAGTATAAATATCTCCCACTTTCTATGCCTTTCAGCTTTGACAAAGGGTCATCTGAGGGTGGGGGTAAGGGCAGGGATGGGAGTGAGGGTGAGGGTGGAGGTCAGGGCAGGGTTGGGGATGGGGATGAGGGCAGAGGTGGGGGTGGGATTGCGGATGAGGGAGGGGTAGGGGTGGGGGTGAGGGCGGAGGTAGGGGTGGGAGTGGGGGTGAGGGAGGAGGTGGGAGTGGGCGGGGGTAGGGGTGCAGGTGAGGATAGGGGTGAGGGCGGGCGTAGTGTTGTGGATGGGGTGAGGGCGGGGTTAGGGGTGAGGGTGGGGGATGGGGTGGGAGTGAGGGTGGGGGTGAGGGCGGGGTTAGGGGTGGGGGTGAGGGTGGGGGATGGGGTGGGGGTGAGGGTGGGGGATGGGGTGGGGGTGAGGGCGGGAGTAGGGGTAGGAGTGGAAGTGAGGGTGGGGATGCGAGTGAGGGTTGGGGTGAGGGCAGGAGAGGAGTGGGGGTGAGGGTGGGGGGGTAGGGGTGCGGGTGAAGATGGGGGCAGGGGTGGGCCCTCAATGCTCCCACGAGCACAAATTCTGTTCCACAGCCCCTCCCTAAATGAATTCAGATATTGGGATTGAATTTCTTCCCAGACCTCTCTGAAAATGTTCATTGGTGAAATTTTGTTTTCCAGTTGTGTAGATTAATTCAATTGTTCAGATTAATCTGCTGTTACTAATTTAGGAGGAAATAGATTGCAAACCACAAAGCAATTATACTGAATGCAGCGTACTGCGGAGAAACTATTTGGTGAAAAGTCTACCCTTTCCCTAAGGATTATGGAACAGCAATGATCAGAACTCCTTCCCGGACATGATATGAGTGAAGCAAGCACGTGGCAGGGATTCGCTGCAGAGCAGAACTTTAAACACCCTGTCACAGCATTAAAGATTCACATTTAAAAATGAACCAGCATTCCATGAGCTACCTGTAATGGAAGGCTCTGGGTACCTAAACGGTTAACATGGTACTGCCCACACAGTGGTGTAGAAGGCATGTGACCAAGTGAGGGGCAACCTGCTCCCGGGGGCCACATGTGGCCCATCTGGGTTCTGAGTGCGGCCCACGAGACATTTTGTTGACCGTTGCCCATGCGCAGGGTTGCCACATTCTCCTGATTTCCATCCGCGTAGTTTTTTTCCAACCGGTGTGACTGAAGTGATTCGCACATAAAGTAAGGGCGAGTGAAATGAGGTGTGTGCTGACGGCTCACAGCATTTACTGTGAGTTGTGCGCTCCCTCTGTGTCCAAAGCTTAAATATTTCTTTTGTTTTTACTATTTGAAGTTGATGATAGTTCTATTAACATAGAAACAATGAAGCATTTTCGATAACTCACTGTGGAATGTTCACATGTATAAAATGTATTTAATCTTATTCATGGGGCCATTGTAAGTGAACAAGCCTGATTTCAACCTTGCGGCCCACTGAGATGAAGGAGGGCCTAGGTTGTCCATCACTGACCTAGCGGTAAGGGAGTCGAGAGACGGGCAGCAACAAGTAAGGACAGAGTGAGGTCTCCTCTAATGCTTTTACCCTCCACTGTGAATATGTACATAGTTCAATATTGTCTCAAAGACTTCTTTGTAACTTCTGTTCCATGCTATCCAAACGCTTCACATCACAGGTAGAGAAACAGAACAGATCATTCCCCAGTGCGTCAACTGTCAGCTGAAAGGTAGAAACTTTCAGACAAAGGCCGGGATTTGCCGGCTCCCCCTGCGCCGTGATTTCCGGCGGCCCCTGCACCGTGGTTTCCGGTGGCAGAGACAGCTCACCATTGGCTGCCGGCGGGATCTTCCTGTCCCGCCAAAGTCTGTGGCGTTTTGTATGGCTTGCCCGCCCCACCTCCAGGCAACCCGCCATAGGTTGGGGGGGGGGTGGGGGGGGGGAAGTCGCTTTCAGCAGGACTGGAAGAACCTGCCAGCGAGAAGGGCCAGAGAATCCCAGCCAAAGATCTCTTTTATCTGCCCTCGGAATAATAATTTGTATAAAAGAAGTTGCATTTCTATGGCCCCTTTCACAACCTCAGACCGTGCCAGAGTCCCAAAGCATTTTACCGTCAATGAAATAATTCAGAAGCATTGCCACTGGCATTGCAGGAAAACACAACAGCTAAGTTACACAGAAACATCCACAAGAACAGTGACCAGATCATGAGGCAGACTTTACACATCGGCTGCAATGGGGAAAAGACACTCAGAATTGTGCTGGTTCGATTGTAGTTCAAGTTTCCAATTAAATTATTTTAATCACAAATGTAAACTGTGCGCCAGAGCAGTGTAATAAAATGTAATTGTTTCCTTTATGTTTCTTTCTATTAAAATATATTGATGTATTTATGAATGGTAACCTGGTGCCGTCTTCATGCAGCCGAAAATGGGCTCATCACCAAAGATTACGAAGTTCAGTATGTGTTCTGAGTCCTCCTCACGTAAGTAACCTGATGTGAAATGACTGTAATAGAGCTAGACTGAGTCATTTAATCGTCTCATTGGTGTACACCAACTTCTTAAATGAAGGATTGTTTTGGTATGAGTAATGACTTCAATCAGGCCATTGAGGTTGGCCGATTGGAGTATGAACTCCCTGATTAAAGATCCAATTGATGGGCCAATCAGGGAGTCTTTTCCTTGTATTTAACCGGGAGTGTCAGTTCCTCTGGCACCTGCGGGGGTAGACTGCTAACTGCCAGCACTCTGTGTACTGCTGTTAGAGTTTGTAAATAAAGGAATTTTGGTGAAGGGACTTCTGCCCCCGCAGACTTATTACAGTACGAAGGAAGATTTAAAATGTAATTACAGGTACCTGTACACCTAAGGGACGGTGAACAATTTGAGTCTCCCCAAAGCAGTGCAGTGATGGGATCTTGCGCTGTCAACCTGGGGTGTGGGCAGTGTCTGATCTGGGATCATTGTATCCCAAACGGTGTAAAATCTCATGGAAAATACGAGTTTAAGTGGTTTTTGAGGGCAGCTCACTTAGGTTTAAAATTTTCCTCTCTTTTCCACTGGTTTAGCTTATAAATATGCTGGGGGGAGGGGGGAGGTTGGTGGGGGGAGGTTGGTGGGGGGAGCAGGAAAGGGTGCTTCGGTTTCCTCCCACAGTCCAAAGATATGCGGGTTAGCCTTTAGGCATGCTAAATTGCCCCTTAGTGTCAGTAGGATTAGCAGGCTAAATATGTGGGGTTACGGGAATAGGGCCTTGTTGAGATTGTGCTCGGTACAGACTCGATGGGCTGAATGGCCTTGTTATGTCCTGTAGGGATTCTACGATTCTTTCCCAATGTCTTCTTGGGATATTGACTGAGAGATAGGTAATGGCCAGGAGACCAGGAACCCCCACCCCACCCCCCGGTTCACCTGTACATTATTGCCACCTGACAGGGCCTCGGTTTAAATATGTGATCTGAAGCACACCCCTGCTAGCGATGGAAGACAACAAAGAGAATAAGGGATGGCGAACAATGTCAGGACTAACACAAATAGCTTTCCTCTAATATTCAAAGGAAAGGGGTAGTTTGGGGTAATGTGAGCTCTTTAAAAACAGAGGCTGCAATTCACCCATTTTCAGGCTAAGTGTTCCCTGCTGGTGTGAAACCGGGAGTGAATTATGCAGCCGCGGGGAAATCTTTGAAAACCTTTGATCTCTTTCAATTTCATAGTGCAATGCTTTGAAATATACTTTGATTAACAGCTCAATGGATTTCTACTCGGCCTCCACTCAGCTGCGTTTATTTACCTTTCCCTTCATGCTTGAATACATCTCAAATACGCCCATTGCTCCTCACCGTAATGTTTACAAATGCCTAAGCCTGATTGATAGCTATGGTTTCTTCAAAGAGAATAATATGTCTGCAAAAGAGGAAGTGAAACTTGTAAGAAAAAGCCATTATGCCTCTTTTTATTAAACTCGAACCCTATGACACCAGTGAGGAAGACTGGGCCCAGCACATTGAGCGCAGGCATTACTTCTTACATCCTAACAACATTGAACAATGAACATAGAAAAGCACAACACAGGAACAGGCCCTTTGGCCCTTCTAACAGTCAATTGGGTCTCCAAATTCAACAGATACCCCATGCTTTGAATCGAAGATTCGTACGCTAAGTTAGCAGGTGGCAAGACGTTCTCCAAGTTGGACATGAGCCACTCCTATCTTCAGCTTGAACTGGACAAGTCCACTTGGAAATATGTGACAATCAATACACAGAGAGGACTCTACGCGTGCACCCATTTGGGGTCTCATCAGCTTGTGCCATCTTTCAAAGAGTTATGGAGAACATCCTTCAAGGGCTACCCAAGGTAGCAGTATACTTAGGTGACATTTTGGTCACTGAGGTTTCAGAGCAGGAACACCTGGCCGACCGAGAAGAAGTCTTGCAGAGATCTTTCGAAGTGGGATTTCACTTGAAGAGGGAAAAATTCATTTTTCAAGTGGCTGAAGTAACCTATTTTGGCTCCTGAGCTGATGGTAAGGGGTTACATCCAAGAGAGGGTAAGGTAAAGGCCACCAAGGAACAATCAAACGTTAGGAACACAATGGACTTGAAATCCTTCCTGGGATTAGTCAATTATTATGGAAAATGTATCCCGAATTTGGCTTCCATGCCGGCCCCCCTGCATACCCGACTACGAAAATACCCGAGATGGTCCTGGGAAGCTCCGCAGGCTGAAGCTTTTTCTAAAGTTAAACGCCAGTTACTGTCATCTAACTTACTGGCCCAAATGGCCCTAAGAAAGAACTTGTATTAACTTGTGATGCTTCCCCATTTGGGGTTGGTGCAGTGCTGTCACATCACTGGAAAGACGGAACGGGAATGCACATGGTGTATACCTCCAGGACCATTTTGGATGTAGATCAAATTGAGAAAAAAGTGTTGGCGGTCAAATTTGGTATGATGACGTTCCATCAACATGTCTATGGTCAATGGTTTTTTGTAGTTACCAACCACAAACACTTATTGGGTCTATTCAAAGAGGACGAGGCAATTCACCCCATCGCCTCCACTCAGATACAATGCTGGGCTTTGTCATTGGCGGCCTATGAATATCTTCTGGAATTCTGCTCTGGAACCCGGAGAGCTAATGCTGACACACTGAGTCACCTACCGTTGCCCACAAGCCTTGCTCCTTTACCAGCATTGGAAGAGGTTGTGATGACTCTGAATTTTTCGGAGACTTTTCCAGTATCAGCAAGGCAGATTAAAGCCTGGACCCAAAAAAGATACAACCTTATCCAAACTATGGCACATGATCCTACACGGGGATTCCAAGGATGACCCTCTGAAGAAGTGCAACCCTACCTGATTAATAAAGCTGGTCTTAATGTTGAGAACGGGATCATTCGTTGTGGGTCCCGAGTAATTGTTCCATCTCCAGGACGATGTCCAATACTAACGGGACTACATAGTGGCCATCCGGCAGTATCCAAAATGAAGATGCTGGCTAGGAATTACGTTTAATGGCACGGTCTTTACTCTGGTATCACAGACTTGGTGAAACGATGTGAACTGTGCCAGGAAAGTCAAACACTCCCATCCTCAGCCTCCCTACACCATTGGGAGTGGCCAGGCAGGACATGGGTGTGTGTACATGAGGACATTGTGGGCACCTTTATGGGTTCCATGTTTTTAATCATGGTGGACACACACTACAAGTGGTTGGAGGCGCAATGCATGGACTCCACAACCTTTTTGATTTGATTTATTATTGTCACATGTATTGGGATACAGTGAAAAGTATTCTTTCTTGCGTGCTATACAGACAAAGCATATATCATTCATAGAGAAGGAAATGAGAGGGTGCAGAATGTAGTGTTACAGTCATAGCTGGGGTATAGAGAAAGATCAGCTTAATTCGAGGTAGGTCCATTCAAAAGTCTGACGACAGCAAGGAAGAAGCTGTTCTTGAGTCGATTGGTACGTGATCTCAGACTTTTGTCTCTTTTTCCTGACGGAAGAAGGTGGAAGAGAGAATGTCCGGGGTGCTTGGGGTCCTTAATTATGCTGGCTGCTTTCTGAGGCAGCGGGAAGTGTAGACAGTGTCAGTGGATGGGAGGCTGGTTTGTGTGATGGACTGGGCTATGTTCATGACCCTTTGTAGTTCCTTGCGGTCTTGGGCAGAGCAGGAGCCCATACCAAGCTGTGATACAACCGGAAAGAATGCTTTCTATGGTGCATCGGTAGAAGTTGGTGAGAGTTGTAGCGGACATGCTGAATTTCCTTAGTCTTCTGAGAAAGTAGAGGCATTGGTGGACTTTCTTAACTATAATGTTGGCATGGAGGGACCAGGACAGGTTATTGGTGATCTGGACACCTAAAAACATGAAGTTCTCGACCCTTTCTGGTGTGAGTTTCTCCATGTTGGATAAAAAAGGGATAAATCGAGTACATTTAAAATTGGGAAAAGCTAACATCAATCTAGGATTTAGGAACTAATAATCACAGATCACTAAAATGTAGTAACCAGGTATAATAACTAATGGAATGTTAGTCTTTTTATTAAAGATTATATGAAGGAGAAAATGGCTTTGTTAGTTATGCAAAGTCTTGAGCCACTAAGGAAGAGTTTATTGGCCTTGCGAAGAATGAATGCAAACTCACTAGAATGTTACCAGGGCTTTAAGATTTAATTTATGAGGAGAGATATCATAAACTAAGCTTCTATTCTTTGGAATATAGAAAATTAGGGGGTGATTTGATTGAAGTTGTTAAGATTTTGAAAGGAAACAAGTGTGTAGGCACAGAGAGGCATGTTCCTATTGACAGAGGAAGTAGGGCAAGGGAATATGACCTTTACATCAGAGCTGGACCATTCAGGAGAGAAGTTCAGAAATGTTTCTTCATGAAAATAGAATCATAGAATCCCTACAGTGCAGAAGGAGGCCATTCGGCCCATCGAGTCTGCACCGACAATAATCCCACCCATAACCCCTATCTCCATAACCCCATGCATTTACCCTAGCTAAGGGGGTATTTAGCATGACCAATCCGCCAAACCCACACAACTTTGGACTGTGAGATGAAACTGGAGCACCCGGAGGAAACCCATGCAGACACGGGGAGAATGTGCAAACTCCACACAGACAGCAGCCCAAGTCGGGAATCAAACCCGGGTCCCTGGTGCTACGAGGCAGCAGTGCTACTGTGCCGCCTATGGGTGCGAAAAGTGCAGAACTCTCTCTAAAAGCAGTCAATGCTACAGCTTAATTAATCATTTTAAATGACCAAAGAACAAAGAAAAGCTTTTCGACCCTCCAACCCCGTGCTGATCATGATGCACTAAATAAACGAAAAATAAAACCTTCTGCCCTTACTCGGTCCGTATCCCTCTGTTTCCTCCCTATTCATACATCCATCCAGATGCCTCTTAAATGTTGCTAATGTACCTGTTTCCACCACCTCCTCTGGCAGTGCACTGCAGGCACCCACCACTCTCTGCATGAAAAACCTCCCCCGCACATCTTCCTTAAACTTTCCCCCTCTCACCTTGAGCCTGTGCCCCCTTGTAATTGATCTCAGATTGATAGGTACTCACTAAACAAGCATTAAGTAGTATGGAGTCAAGGTGAGTGGATGGATATAGGTCAGCTGTGATCTTCAATGAGAATGGTGGCACATGTTCAAGGGCTTGAATGTTCCTATGTTCCCTCGGTACTGCACTGAGGTGCCAATCTAGATTTTGTGCTCGAATCTCTGGTGTTTAACTTTTACCAGGACCTTCAAGACTCAGAAGAGTCTAACCATTGACCCAGGTCAGCACCTCTGATTTGTCTTTGGCAGAGGGGGGTCTGTGTTTGCACGATGAACGTACGAGGTTTTCATCTGGTGAGCCAGTCCTCAGCGTCACTCAGAAATCAGTGGTGCTCAATGCTGTTGTCACATTCATTCTACCGGCCTGACAGATTTCCTGGGAGTTCTGTGGGAGTTCTCCTGATTGCTTGCTGTAACCCGGGAGGAACAGTGTAAACAGGGAGTTGTGCCAAGTCCGCGGCGAACGATCTGGAAAACTCAGGCAGAAACGTGGGCAAGTGCGAGGTCGTACACTTTGGAAAAAAGAATAGAGGCATGGACTATTTTCTAAACGGTGACAAAATTCATAATGCTAAAGTGCAAAGGGACTTGGGAGTCCTAGTCCAGGATTCTCTAAAGGTAAACTTGCAGGTTGAGTCCGTAATTAAGAAAGCAAATGTAATGTTGTCATTTATCTCAAGAGGCTTGGAATACAAAAGCAGGGATGTACTCCTGAGGCTTTATAAAGCACTGGTTAGGCCCCATTTGGAGTACTGTGAGCAATTTTGGGCCCCACACCTCAGGAAGGACATACTGGCACTGGAGCGGGTCCAGCGGAGATTCACACGGATGATCCCAGGAATGGTAGGCCTGACATACGATGAACGTCTGAGGATCGTGGGATGATATTCATTGGAGTTTAGGAGGTTGAGGGGAGATCTGATAGAAACTTACAAGATAATGAACGGCTTAGATAGGATGGACGTAGGGAAGTTGTTTCCATTAACAGGGGAGACTAGGACGCGGGGGCACAGCCTTAGAATAAAAGGGAGTCACTTTAGAACAGAGATGAGGAGAAATTTCTTCAGCCAGAGAGTGGTGGGTCTGTGGAATTCATTGCCACAGAGGGCTGTGGAGGCCGAGACGTTGAGCGTCTTCAAGACAGAAATTGATAAATTCTTGATTTCTCGAGGAATTAAGGGCTATGGGGAGAGAGCGGGTAAATGGAGTTGAAATCAACCATGATTGAATGGTGGAGTGGACTCGATGGGCCGAATGGCCTTACTTCCGCTCCTATGTCTTATGGTCTTATGGTCTTAAACTCTACCCCATTGTCTTGTTGTGTCAGAGCCTGAATTTAACCCTGGCTGACTAGAAGAGAGCTTCTTCTAATGGTTGTAATGGTGACTGAGTTTTTAAAAAAGTTTTAAAGTTTTTTTATTCGTCACAAGTAGGCTTACATTAACACTGGAATGCAGTTACTGTGAAAATCCCCTAGTCGCCACACTCTGGCGCCTGTTCGGGTACACTGAGGGAGAATTTAGCATGGCCAATCCACCTAACCAGTACATCTTTCGAATTGTGGAAGGAAACCGGAGCACCCAGAGGAAACCCACGCAGACACTGGGAGAATGTGCAGACTCCGTACAGACAGTGACCCAAGCCAGGAATTGAACCTGGGTCCCTGGCACTGTGAGGCAGCAGTGCTAACCATTGTGCTAGTTATCCCAACGGGTGAGAAACAAAGGAATTCAGAAGTAGCCCATCCAGCCTAAGGTTTTCCACCATTCAAGACTGATCTATATTTTAACTCCATTTACCGACCTTGCTTCCACATTTCGGAATACTTTTGCCAAAGAAAACCCATCAATCCTGGATTTGAAATATACATTGCCCACTCCCCCCACCCCACCGCTCCCACGCCTCCCCCCCCCCCCCCCCCCCAACTCCCATCCCAGCCTTTCTGAGGAAAGGAGCCTTCCTGACTGAAGCTCCCATTGATGGGATGAAGAGCTTCCTGATATCACGCCAGGGGGTTAGTTCTCATTTTCAGGTTATGGAATGGAAAGGAATGGCTGTTGTTAGAAATATTGTCCTTGTGTTGTTGGGTAGTGAATCTTTGGAGCTCTCTGCTACAGAGAGCTGTGGTTGCTTAGTCATTGAGAATATTCACGGGCTGAGATCGATTGGTTTTTGAATTCTAGTGGGTCAAAGGACATGAAGACCTGGTAGGAAAGTGGGGTTGAGATCAAGGGCTAGCCATGATCTTCGTCAATCTTGGGGCAGTCTCGAGGGGCTTATCATCGAAACATAGAATCCCTACAGTGCAGAAAGAGACCATTCAGTCCATCGAGTCTGTACCCATCCTCTGAAAGAGCATCCCATCCAAGCCCCCTCTCCCGCCCTATCCTGTAACCCCACACATTTACCATGGTTAATCAGCCCAACATATATATCTTTGGACACTAAAGGGTAATTTACCATGGCCAATCCACCTAACCCGCACATCTTTGAATACCAAGGGGCAATTTAGCATGGTTAATCCACCTAACCTACACATCTTTGGACACTAAAGGGCAATTTATCATGCAAATCCACCTAAACTGCACATCTTTGGACACTAAGGGACAATTTAGCATGGCTGGGCAATCCAACTATATCTATTGATCTTATGGTTGCAAGTGCCACCCCATGTAGCCGTGCCAGAATAATGAGGATGCAGTTGAATTTAATTTATGCTGTATCTGCTCTGGGAACAATTGATTCTGACACTAAAAGAGGGGGAAAAGTATCCACATTTCCCAATCTATGGTTATTCTTTTATTCCTCATCTTTAATTGGAAGCCAAGAATTGTGATCCAGGTTGAGGTGGGCAGGTTTGTGACCTAATGTTTTTCTCTTTTATTGAAAGCCAGTCCAGTGATTGAGATTCAGATCACTCCGCTGGTTGATCTTAAAAAGGATTCTGCAGCTGAGGGCCTTGACCAGGGAACGAGCAGAGATTGCGATCTGCAGACTAAATTTACTTCCAGCAGCGGTGCCAATCACCCCGAGACATCAGCAAAAGCAGCATCTCCTCATGATGGTGACACCACTTCGTCCCATCCCAAAGAAACACAGCAAAACATCGGTTCCTCAAAAATGGCCCTTAGCAACCAAAAGGACACCTCTGATCCCCCTGACGTGGAGCACGCTGAGGTGGACAGCCTCCAGGAGATGCTGAATCTGATAAATGCTTTCCCTCCACGTTTTCCTCAACGGAAAGTCTATCATCTACCCTCCCGTTTTATTGGGTATGATAACTCTGTACCTCAACACTCACCTCCTGCCGGCCTGCACCCAGTGACCTCAACGTCAAGGTATAAACGAACCTCAAGGTGGGCTGATTGGCACAGTGTCCATGGAGCTGTCCATTCACGGCTGCTCTCCAGTGATGTACATTTGCGTGTGTGTGTATTTGTGAATGTGTGTTTTTTTGCATGTGTGTGTGAGTGTGTGCATGTGTAGTGTGTGTGCGCGTGAGAGTGTGAGTGTGTGTGTGTGTGAGTGAGTGTGAGAGTGTATGTGTGTGTGTATATGTGAGTGTGAGTGTGAGAAAGTGTGTGTGTGCATGAATGTGTGTGTGCGTGTGAATGTTTATGTGTGAGTGTGCGTGTGTGAGTGAGTGAGTGTGTGTGAGAGTGTGTGTGAGCGTGTGTGAGCATGTGAGTGTGTGTGTGTGTGCGTGCATGTGTGGTGTGAGTGTGTGGTGTGTGTGAGTGTGTGTGTGAGAGAGTGCGTGTGAGTGTGTATGTGTGTATTTACGGTATCTCACTGTGATGTACCTCATGCTGAAATAGCTGACACTCACTACCTCAACTGAATGAACAGACAAAGACTGTAGCCCCTGTGTATGTAGCAGAAATGGGAGTTCAGGGTGCAGGAGTCAAACTCCTACATGTTGATTAAGAGTTAAAGGAACATAATGACAGATAAAACATGACAATGTTTAGCTGATAAAGATTATGCCATCCAGCAGTTGAACACAACTTTCCTGAGCTCTTCCTTCTGCTCCATCTTTTAACTTCATATTGCAATCTCGCCCTGCTTTATATCTTTCTAACTAGGTTACCTTTATACACTTTGCCTCAGCTCATACCAGCTGTTATCCAGCAGTTCCCATGACCTATCATCCATAGCTCTAGAGACTAACAGAAGATGCTGGTGTTACATCAAAGCATTATGACATAGATGCGATAAATTCAGAATTAAATGTAATCAATGCATTTAAGTTTATTTATTAGTGCCATAAGTAGGCTTACATTAACACTGCAATGAAGTTATTGTGAAAGTCCCCTAGTCGCCACACTCTGGTGACCGTTTGGGTACACTGAGGGAGAATTTAGCATGGCCAATGCACCTAACCAGCATGTCTTTTGGACTGTGGGGAGGAAACCGGAGCATCCGGAGGAAACCCATGCAGACACGGGGAGAACGTGCAGACTCCGCACAGACCGTGACCCAAGCCGAGAATTGAACCCAGGTCCCTGTTGCTGTGAGGCAGCAGTGCTAACCACTGTGCCACCCTGCCGCCTGTGTTATTTAACCTCAAGAGTTTGACTGTGTCAAGATCTATACCAAGACTGCTATGATCAGCAACGTTATGCTGGGTTTTAACGGCGGGACATAGGCACAGGCATGAGGCCTATTAGCACCTCAAGCCAGTTCTGCTATTCCAGCAAATCATGAATAGCGCCTGAGTCCATTTCTAGGTTTAATACAAACTCCGTTTCTCAGTTATCCCCAGTCCTATATTAGTCTCACCCATGGTGAATGACATCTTCACGCATTCTGGCCTACATTTGACTCCAATCCCACACCAAGATGGTTGACTCTTGACTGCCCTCTGAAATAGCCTTGTATGGCACTCAAATCAAGGGCAATTAGGGATGGGCAACAAATGCTGGTCTTCCCAGTGATTCCCACATCCCATGAAAGAATTTTAAAAATTGAAAACTGATGCGCGATTGATTCACACGGGAGGCTCGGACGTACCCGGGAATAAAGGCTTTTATTCACAACAAGATTGGAGCACACTACTTAACAATACTATCCCAGACTAAGGGCTACTAGGAAGTAGCAGTGACCTTTATACTCCTGTAAGAAGGCGGAGCCGAACGGAGTGTACCACATAAACAATAATAACAGGTGGAACACCCAAACCCTAACCCCAACAGTAACAAGAGTAACATATGTACAAGTACCCATAGTGGTAACCATCTATGGTTCACCACATTCACCCCTCCTTTAAAAACAAAGGCCGGTGGGGTAAGGAGACAATACGAACTGTCCACATGTTCACAAGTTCAGCCGTATCGGGGGTCCGCACCGTCTCTGCGACCTCCGCAGCACTGGCTCCAGTGCCGGTTCTGGTGACCGTGGTGACGACCCTCTCTCCGAGGTGGTGTCCACTGACTCCTCCAGTTCCTCACATGCCTGTCGACCTCGAGGTGGCGACAATCTCCTGGACTCGGGCAAGCTGTACACGGGAGTAAGAGGATTAAGCTAAGGTCCCGATGCTGCCCGCGCCATGTCAGGAGGGGAGAGAATGGGCAAAGGAATCCTAATCAGGGGTGCGGGAGTGACGGGGGTTTCCAGGTCCCCTGCAGGCGCCAGATCTCTGATAGAGACCGTGTCCTCTCGCCCGTCAGGATATGCCACATAGGCATATTGAGGGTTGGCGTGGAGGAGATGGACCTGTTCAACCAAAGGGTCGGACTTGCGGGCCCTAACATGCCGCCGCAGGAGGACAGGTCCTGAGTACGTCAACCAAGACGGCAGTGAGGTCCCAGAGGAAGGCTTCCTAGGGAAGGTAAACATCCGCTCATGTGGGGTAGCGTTGGTTGCCGTACACAAGAGGGACCGGATTGAATGGAGAGCATCAGAAAGTACCTCTTGCCAACGGGAGACTGGAAGACCCCTAGACCTTAGCGCCAGTAAAACAGCCTTCCAGACTGTAGCATTTTCTCTCTCGACCTGTCCGTTACCCCTGGGGTTATAACTCGTAGTCCTACTTGAGGCAATTCCCTTAGAGAGCAGGTATTGCCTCAAGTCGTCGCTCATAAACGACGAACCCCTATCACTGTGGATATAACTGGGGTAGCCGAACAGGGTAAAAAGACTCCGCAGGGCTTTGATGACCGTGGCAGAGGACATGTCAGAACAGGGGATGGCAAAGGGGAATCGGGAGTATTCGTCAACCACGTTGAGGAAATACACGTTCCGATCTGTCGAAGGAAGGGGCCCCTTGAAGTCAACACTCAGTCGTTCAAAAGGGCGAGTGGCCTTAATGAGGTGTGTCCTGTCAGGCTGGTAGAAGTGCGGCTTGCACTCTGCACAAACCTGGCAGCTTCGAGTTATCGACCTGACATCCTCTATGGAGTAGGGCAGATTCCGAGCCTTTACAAAATGGAAAAACCGAGTGATCCCCGGATGGCAGAGATCATTGTGGAGGGCCTGTAACCGGTCCTCCTGCACACTGGTACATGTTCCACGCGACAGCGCATCTGAGGGCTCATTGAGCTTCCCCGGACGGTACATGATATCATAGTTGTAGGTGGAGAGTTCGATTCTCCACCTCAAGATTTTATCATTCTTAATTTTTCCCTTTAACGTGTTGTTGAACATGAAGGCCACGGACCGCTGGTCCGTGAGCAGGGTAAACTGTTTGCCAGCCAAATAATGGCGCCAATGCCGTACGGCCTCCACAATGGCCTGAGCCTCTTTTTCCACAGAGGAGTGCCGAATTTCAGGGCCTTGGAGGGTGCGAGAGAAAAAGGCGACGGGCCTGCCCGCCCGGTTAAGTGTGGCGGCCAGGGCGAAATCAGATGCATCACTCTCCACTTGAAAAGGGATGGACTCATCAACAGCGTGCATCGTGGTCGAAGATGTTGAAAACGGCGGCACCCGCAGGTCGCACGTGGCTTGCGTCGTCATCATAGGAAATGGCGGCGCCCGTGGATCGCACGTGGCTGAAGACATCGACGAGGCCGGAGATGAGGAGATGGATCCTGGGGAGTCGCACGCAGCACTGCTAGGCGTGGAAGGGGTCTTTGCTCGGCACACTTTTGCATAGTGCCCTTTCTTCCCACAGGCGGTGCAAAACACCGTCCTGGCCGGACATCTCAGACGAGGGTGCTTCGCTAATCCGCAGAAGTAGCACCGTGGGCCTCCAGGAGCTGCTGCAGCCGTCAGGTCTGAAGTTGGGAGCATTATCACGCAGTTCTGAGGAGCCGCCGAGTACAGTTGAGGCGGTGGCTGTGCTTGCCACGCTGTTCCCACGTGGTCAGTGGGGTAGGTTTCGAGACTTCTGGAGGCCGTTTCCATTGCATCGACCAATTCTACCGTCTTAGCCAGGTCCAAGTTACCCTGCTCTAGCAGCCACAGGCGAATATAGGATGAGCCGATTCCCGCCACGAACGCGTCCCGAATAAGATCGTTGGTGTATTGAGTAGCTGACACCTCCTTGCAGTTTCAGGCTCTGGCTAGCTGTTGAAGTTCGCGCAGGTACTGTCCCGTAGTTTCGCCGGGCTGCCGCCGTCGAGTGGCTAATAGGTGACGAGAATGAATTTCGTTCGGCTGTTTATTATACAGCTTCTTGAGTAATTCGATAGCATCTTTGTAATTTTGGGAATCGCGAATTGTTGCATACACAGTGTCGCTCACCCTGGTGTGGAGGACCCGCAATCTGTTGGCGTCGGACTGGACTGCTGTCGAGGCCTCAACGTAATCCTCGGAGCACTTCAACCAATGATCGAAAGTATTTGACGCCCCAGCGGCACGCGGATCCAAGGTTAGCCGATCGGGCTTTAGTATCTGCTCCATTTTCTTTTCCAAACAAATTTTCAGTATTTTGTTGTGAATAAAATTGATGCGCGATTGATTCACACGGGAGGCTAGGACGTACCCGGGAATAAAGGCTTTTATTCACAACAAGATTGGAGCACACTACTTAACAATACTATCCCAGACTAAGGGCTACTAGGAAGTAGCAGTGACCTTTATACTCATGTAAGAAGGCGGAGCCGAACGGAGTGTACCACATAAACAATAATAACAGGTGGAACACCCAAACCCTAACCCCAACAGTAACAAGAGTAACATATGTACAAGTACCCATAGTGGTAACCATCTATGGTTCACCACAAAAACATTTTAGGAATGAAAGCGTACCAAAGGTTACCAATGAAATGGCTGTAAACCTACCAATTCATGGCATTGTGTGAAGCCATAATTGGCAAGCATCATTGGCTTATCTTTGCTTCAGCTTATAAAACAAGAAAGAACAGAGAAAAGAAAATATGATGGAAAGCTATAAATTACATTTGTTTTAATGTCTTTTATAACCCCCATGTCCCAAAGTGCTTTGCAGTTAATGGATTACTTTTCAAACATAGTTACTGCAGTAGCATTTTAAAAAATACTTTCATGGGATGTGGGCGTCACTGGCTGGGCCAGCATTTATTGTCCATTTAAGAGTCAACCACATTGCTGTGGCTCTGGAGTCACATGTAGACCAGACCAGGTAAGGACGGCAGATTTCATTCTCTAAAGGACATTGGTGAACCAGATGGGTTTTTACAACAATCAACAATGGTCTTATGATTTATCATTAGATTTTAAATTCCAGAAATGTATTCAATTCAAATTGCACCATCTCTGATGTGATTTGAGCCCGGGTCCCCAGAGCATTACCCTGGGTCTCTGGATTACTAGATCAATGATAATACCATTATGTCACTGCTTCCCCACTGAAAGTGAGTGTGGTTTAGGGACAAAGCCAACAATTCTCCTCTCCTGTTTGGCAGAGTGACTGTAGCAAACAGAATTCAAACTCTCACTTTTCTTGGAGCAGTCTTCAAGAACTTACACAGCCAAGGCATTATGATGCTGTCCAATAGGTGGACAGGCCTCGCTCTAGCTTTGGTTGGTTCTGGAAGGAGTTTGGGTTTTGGTAGGATGCTAATCCAAGACAAAACTTGATCGTTACTGATCACAAACCCCCACAGTTGAGTGCCAATATATTGTGTAATTGTGTCCACTTTGTTCACAGGTCTGACCTGTCCCAATTGGTCAGCTGGATTTATTTGTGAAAAAAAGCAGCTTTTTACACAACATTTCCATCTTGTACCATCTGTAAACCTGCAATGATTCCCCCATCTTTTATAAAAACAGATGCTGGAATCCGAAATCAAAAGAGAAAATGCTGGAAAATCGCAGCACATCTGGCAGCATCTTTAAGGAGAGAAAAGAACTGACGTTTCGAATCCAGATGACCCTTTGTCAAAGCTAAAAGGCATAGAAAGTGGGAGATATTTATACTGCAGGGTGAGGGAATGAAAGATGAGTCATAGCCACAGAAACCAAGGGAAAGGCTGCTAATGGCTGTCCACAGAGAGAATAAAGGGTGTGAATGGCCAAACGGAGAGAAGCTAAAATCAGAGGGTAAGCTGTGACAGATGAAGATGTATCCATTACCTTCACCTGGTCCATTTCAGACACTTCCCTTCCTTGACCTTTTTGTCTCCATTTCCAGCAATAGACTATCTACCGATATCCATTACAAGCCCACTGACTCCCACAGCTATCTAGACTACAGCTCTTCACACCCCACATCTTGTAAGGACTCCATCCCTTTTAGCTCCTTTGCTTCCGTCGCATTTGTTCCGATGATGCCACTTTCCAAAATGGTGCTTCTAATATGTGCTCCTTCTTCCTCAACCGAGGATTCCCATCTACAGTTGTTGACAGGGCCCTCAACAGCTTGCAGTCCATCTCCCGTGCCACGACCCTCACCACCCCCCCCTCCCCCGCCACCAGAACAAGAATAGAGTGCCCCTTGTTCTCACATTTCACTCCACCAGCCTCCGCATGCAAAGCATAATCCTCCGCCATTTTCACCAACTCCAGCGTGATGCCATCATCAAACACATCTTCCCTTCACTCCCTCTGTCAGCATTCCGCAGAGACCGTTCCCTCTGGGATAACCTAGTCCACTCCTCCACTATACCCAACACCTCTCCCGTCACTCATGGCACCTTCCCATGCAATCGCAGAGGGTGTAACACCTGCCCCTTTACCTCTTCCATGCTCACCATCCAAGGTCCAAAACATTCGTTCCAGGTTAAGCAGCGTTTCACTTGCACCTCTTTCAATTTGGTCTATTGCATTCGCTGCTCCCAAGCTCCTCTATATCGGAGAGACCAAGCATAGACTGGGTTATTGCTTTGCGGAGCACTCCAGTCCATGCGCAATCAGGACCCTGACCTTCCGGTTGTTTGCCATTTTAACACACGATCCTGCTCCCATGCCCACATGTCTGTCCTTGGCCTGCTGCAATGTTCCAGTGAAGCTCAACGCAAACTGGAGGAACAGCATCTCATCTTCCGGCTAGGTACTTTACAGCTTTCCAGTCTCAACATCAAATTCAGATGATTAGCTCTACCCCACCTCGACCCCTTTGTTTTCATTTTATTTAATCTTTTACTGTTCTCTAATTTTTATTTCTTTATTGTCTTTCTTCATTTTTCTTCCCCCCTCCCACTCTTTCCCCCTACTTTATCCCCGCTTTCCTTACCTTTTCTCCCCCTTTTTCTAAACATTACCTCTCTCCCATCCATTCCCATTACCCCCCCCCCCTCTCTCCCATCCATTCCCATTACCCCCCCCCCACACACACATCTTGGCTTACCCTCTGATTTTAGCTTCTCTGCCGTTTGGCCATTCACACCCTTTATTCTCTCTGTGGACAGCTATTCGCAATCTTTCCCCCTGGTTTCTGTGGCTATGACTCATCTTTCATTCCCTCACCCTGCAGTATAAATATCTCCCACTTTCTATGCCTTTCAGCTTTGACAAAGGGTCATCTGGGCTCAAAATGTCACCTCTTTTCTCTCCTTACAGATGCTGCCAGACCTGTTGAGATTTTCCAACATTTTCTCTTTTGGCCCCCATTTTTTATCCTCTGTATATCCTTCAGTACTTTTCCAGTCATGGCATCTGTATAGAATCATAGAATTGATCCTGCACTGACAATAATCCCACCCAGCCCCTATCCTGTAACCCCATGTATTGACCCTGCTAATCTCCATGACACAAAGGAGCAATTTAGATGGCCAATCCATCTAACCTGCATATTTTTGGACTATGGGAGGAAATTGGAGCACTCGGAGGAAACCCACGCAGACACGGGGAGAACGTGCAAACTCCACACAGACAGTCACCCGAGGTTGGAATTGAACCCGGGTCCCTGGCACTGTGAGGCAGCAGTGCTAACCACTGTGCCACTGTGCCACCCAGTGTTTCCTCAACAGTATTTATTTCATACTTGTTCTCTGTGTCTTTATGATGTTTTTAGGCAATCATATTAGAAATAAGTAAAGCTATACTTTTACACAAGTGAGAAACCAAACTTCAGAATACGAAACTTTGAATTGATTAGTATTTTTTGGTTGCAGGGGACAAATTAAGGATAATTATTTCAGTCCAGAAGCTCAGAAAATTATCAGTAAGTATACTATAGATCCAAGTGGCAGGTGGAGATGCGACCCCTTAAGGCCACAAAGCCTAACTGTTGTCAAGTAAGTTCAGATCAGTCAGAGTTTGATCAGGGAGAAATGCATTTTGGAAAATGTTTGTAATATTCGGGCTGAGGGTCTGAAGGATCTTTCTTTTGTGCATGGGTGTGTTATGACATTGATAAAATGCACAGAATTGTAAAGCTTTTTTATGAACTTAGTTCTTATCTGTGCCAGTGTCATTCACCGTATCTTTGGCGGCACCCAAACAGGGCAGATCCAAGCATTGACAAATTTGCCTTCCCTGCCGGTCACCGTGGATGAGTCAGACATGGGATCCTGCTACCTAATCAGCAGACCACCCAACACCCCTGAATTCTTCTTCGAGAAGAAAACCTCCAACAAAAGTAAGAAGGCCAATGTCAGTGTGGCTTGTTACAGTAATGTCCGACTGGTAAATGGTGGGTGCATCTGGACAGTGAGGGCTGGCTAATCCAATAATGTATATAATTGGTGTAAACTAGAGGTGTGGAATCAGATATGAGAAACATGAACTGGATTGGTTAGTTTGATGCCTCATTTGAATGGAATGCCTGGAATGACTTAATCACTAAATTAAGCCAATTCACTGGAATTTTAATAAGTGATAGGGATTGCAAATATAATACTCACCAAAAATGGAAAATTTGTGCCTCATATCTAATGAGCAATGGAAACAAAATTCAAAATGTGGCTTTCACGTCATCACAAGATACAAATGACATACTTACAGGGATCGAATCTTAGAATGGCTGCCAGCACAGAAGGAGGCCATTCTGCCCATTGAGCCCATGTTAGCTCTCTGCAAGAGCAATCCAGCAAGTTCCACTCGCTCATCCTTTCCCTGTAGCCCTGCAATATGGGTGGGATTTTACTGCCTCATTCGTCCTGAAATCGTAAAATCTTGCCCGAGGTCAACGGACCTTTCCATGCCCCACCTCTCGCCCTCGATTCCCATAGCGGTCTTCACACTCTGACCCCAAATAGTCAGTGAAATAGTCATGAGGTTGTTTCAATGTCCGAGACCAGTTTCAGTCCCATGCCCGTCTGTGGGTTAACATTACCTGAAAATGGGCAATTTGAGCTTAGTGGAAACATTTGAAACTAACAGTAATCACCGTACAATGTACAAACAGCTGGGCCTGACCATGTAAACTCTACTGTTGCAGACATTGGGACTATGACGTTGTATGCTAAAGGCCTGTCCCAAAGCACTGACCCTCCAACAAGGAAGACCAACTCCGAGTCACAGGTATGTGTGAAAAAATCCACCAGGGCACTGCTTTATCCTGAGGGCGAGCCAATGAAACCATTCACTGAGACAATACAAGCAATTTATATCAAAAGAATCTTCAGAGTAGACATTGAACTAAATATTGCAACACAAATTAATATTGCTTTGCGTACAGGTGCAGAAAGTGGGTCGAAGTTCTAATTTCTCATAGAGACACCTCCCTTGAGCAAAGCGTTCTAAAACTGTTCTGCCTGCTTTTGCTAAGGAATGAGATTGAGACTGTGATTCACCATTCCACGGTGGCACAGTGGTTAGCCTTGCTTCCTCACAGCGCCAGGGACCCAGGTTCAATTCCGCCCTTGGGTCACTGTCTGTGTGGAGTCTGCACGTTCTCCCTGTGTCTGCGTGGGTTTCCTCCGGGTGCTCCAGTTTCCTCCCACAGTCCAAAGATGTGCAGGTTAGGTTGATTGGCCATGCTTAATTGCCCCTTAGTGTCAGGGGGATTAGCAGGGTCGGTGCAGAGGACTAAATGGCCTCCTTCTGCACTGTAGGGATTCTATGATTCTATGTACCTCAAACTTCCATGGTCTCTGTTAATAACTAATACCATTTTGAGCAAATTGAGTTTGGTGGAGAGAGCTTTCAAATAGAGTTATCTCTACAATAAAGCCAGAAAATGCTGGAAATACTCAGCAGGTCAGACAGCCTCTGTGGAGATTGAAACAGAAACAGAAACCTTTCAATTTGATGACTTTTGACCAGGACTGGAAAAAATTACAGATATGACAGGTTTTAAGCAAGTGCAGCATCAGGGAAAGGGTTTGTGTGTGTGTGTGTGGTGGGGGGGGGGGGGGGGGGGTGATAGTTGTGGGGAGGTGGGGTTGTGGGTGAGGTTTTGGGGGGAGGGTTTTGGGGTGGTTGGAAAGAACAAAGGGGAAGGTGTGTGGAAGTCAGATGGAAATTAAATGACAAAAGGGGCAAGGCAAAAGGAGATGGTAACATGGGCCAATGAAGAAAGTAATGCCGAGAATCAGAAGAGGCACAGATGGGAATTGGAGAGTGCTGGGATCCAGTGACTGGTGACAAAGGATTGGAACAATAACAGTTTCTTGGACACTCTGAGCAGCTCTTAAATGCTGTGTGTCTTCCCGCACTCTGGGAAGAACGCCCACGCTACCAACATGTGACCCCTTCTATACGGGCAGCACGGTGGCAAGTGGTTAGCACTGCTGCCTCACAGCACCAGGGACCCAGGTTCAACTCCCGGCTTGGGTCACTGTCTGTGTGGAGTTTGCACATTCCCCACGTGTCTGCGTGGGTTTCCTCCGGGTGCTCCGGTTTCCTCCCACAGTCCAAAGATGTGCGGGTTAGGTTGATTGACCAAGCTAAATTGCCCCTTAGTGTCAGGGGGATTAACAGGGTAAACACATGGTGTTACGGGGATAGGGCCTGGGTGGGATTGTTGTCGATGCAAACTCGATGGGCCGAATGGCTTAGATTCATAGAAACCCTACAGTGCAGAAGGAGGCCATTCGGCCCATCGAGTCTGCACCGACCACAATCCCACCCAGGCCCTACCCCCACATATTTACCTGCTAATCCCTCTAATCTACGCATCTCAGGACTCTAAGGGGCAATTTTTAACCTGGCCAATCAACCTAACCCGCACATCTTTGGACTGTGGGAGGAAACCGGAGCACCCGGAGGAAACCCACGCAGACACGAGGAGAATGTGCAAACTCCACACAGACAGTGACCCGAGCCGGGAATCGAACCCGGGACCCTGGAGCTGTGAAGCAGCAGTGCTAACCACTGTGCTACCGTGCCGCCCGTGCTTCCTTCTGCACTGTAGGGATTCTATGTATCCGCGCCACTACAGCATCCACATGACCACCCAGTCTATAGGAGCAGCTGCTGTCTGGAAATCCTGAATGGCCTACCCTGTATCCTGAGACTGTGGGGCCTTGCTCTAGTCCCCCGGCCAAAGGAAAGATCTTGCTTCCAGTGTATCATGTGGTTACCCAGCATTGGAGAAGACAAGCTGGATAGGTTCTGGCCAGGCCATTCCTATGTTATTGTAGAGACCGCAGTGCTGCACGGTGGCAGGGTTGGGGTTGGCGTTGTGGTGGAATTGGCTATGGTCGCTTCAATAGCCAACTAGCCTGGCAATATTCAGCATCTCAGCCCAACGGGTGTAACACCGAAAGGCTGTAGGTGCTGAAATAATTATCCTTTGTATGTGTCAATGTAATAATGAGAGGAGAAAACTAGAGAGAGAGAAGTGTGAGAGAATGTTCCGGCTTCCCACCAGTGTTACACTGGACCAAAATGGTCAAAAATCTCCAATGTGTTTTCCATATGGGAGACTTCTTGCTGCTTGGGCAAAGTTGGAAACTTTTCCAAAAATGAATCCCAAAATGTCTGCTCATGGAGAATGTTCTCCCTGTTCTATTTCCAATCCTAATGCTTGAAGAATGAGTGAGCAGTGAGACTGCAGGCCAAGGCTTTCCCATTGATTCAGCATTCTCAGATCTGATGGATTACAAGGGGAACATAATTTTGTTATTTGTTCACGGGCTCTGCTTGCCTTGCAGTGTCCACCTGGGTTTCTTCATCTTTTCAGGAGTTCTGGTGTGACACAGGGCCTTACATGTTGGCTTACTGCTGAGCTGTTGACACCTGTAAGGTTGTCCCCGAGTACGGGTACATGTGATAGGTCAGCACTATGTCAGGCCCTTCTCTCTATCAAGAGCGAGATCAGTTTCTCAAAGAATGCTATCAACACCCTGCACAGGAACAATAAAATGCTTCCTGTCTACCTCAGCACAAAATAGCATTCCAATTGCATTTTCCTTTCTGTCTAACCGGTGCTGAATGTAATGTGGCTACAGACTGATGAGATTGTATAGAGGGAGATTTACTTTGTATAGAAGCCTTTCTGTATGAATCTTGGGAGCACTTGGGATGGTGTAGAGGGAGCTTTATTCTGTCTTAAACCTTTGCTGTACCAGTCCTGGTAGTGTTGGATCAGACATTGTAGAGGAAGCTTTACATTGTATCGAATCTACTGTTTGAGGTGTATGGAGCTTTATTCTGTATCTAACCCCATGCTGTACCTGTCCTGGGAGTGTTTGATGGGGACAGTGTAGAGGAGGCTCTATGTATCTAGCTCCGTGCTGTCCCTGTGCTGGGAGTGTTTGATGGGGATAGTGTAGAGGGAGCTTCACTCTGTATCTGACCCCATGCTGTGACTGTCTTGGAAGTGTTTGATGGGGACAGTGTAGAGGGAGCTTTACTCTGTATCTAACCCCGTGCTGTACCTGTCCTGGGAGTGTTTGATGGGGACAGTGTAGATGGAGCTTTACTCTGTATCAACAACTGTGCTGTATCTGTCCTGTGAGTATTTGATGGGAGCCATGATGTGGAGATGCCGGCTTTGGACTGGGGTAAGCATGTCCCTGTGCTGGGAGTGTTTGATGGGGACAGTGTAGAGGGAGACTTACTCTGTATCTAACCCCGTGCTGTACCTGTCCTGGCAGTGTTTGATGGGGACAGTTCAGAGGGAGCTTTACTCTGTATCTAACCCTGTGCTGTCCCTGTCCTGGGAGTGTTTGATGGGGATAGTGCAGAGGGAGCTTTACTCTGAATCTGACCCCGTGCTGGACCTGTCCAGGGAGTGTTTGAAGGGGACAGTGTAGAGGGAGTTTGTGGTGTCGATTGTAGCTATGATGTGGAGATGTGGGGACAGTGTAGAGGAGGCTCTATGTATCTAACCCTTGTGGTGCTGATTGGGAGAGATTTGGCTTGCTGGGGAATTTGGAATGTGGGGTTTTGGGAATACTGTGGAATAATTCTTTTCCGGTGATGTGACAATTGAGCTTCTCTTGGATGTGTTTTCTCTTGTGTCAGTGGCCGTCTGTATTCGATTATCCCCAGAAGTCAACACTCGGACCTAAGCAGAGCACCAAGCTGTCATACCCAAGCTTCACCATTGGCCAGCGTGTTCACGGTAAGGGTGAATCACCAAGAACAGTGGCTCCAGATAACATCAGCAGGTGAATGTTGAATGCGTTTATATAATTGTCCTCATCTCACTATTTTAGCACCAATGCTAACCAATTTATTTGAATTCTGTTAACTCCTCCGCTAGTTTAGGGGACAGGAGACTGCCAGTTGAATGCATTATGCTTCCACCTGTTGATATCACTGACTAATATTTCTGACCTTGTGATGTGATGTGATGTGAAGAACACTGGACAGCACAGGACAAACATGGTCATATTTTGAATATTGTGCGCTGCAGGATATGAGTGATTGGAGACATCCATGTGGGCGATCTAATGTACTTGGGAGGAAATTCACTCTGAAGGCTCCCAAAGCTCTCCCCCCATGGGGTTTTCCTCATCTTGCGCCTGTTGTAGACTCATTGACAGAACTCAATTGTTATGATTAGTCAACAACTCCGTTATTATTGGATCAGGGAGCTAACAGGAGGGAATTTGTCGTTCCATAGAATCCCTACAGTGCAGAAGGAGGCCATTCAGCCCATCACATCTGCACCAACCACAATCCCACCCAGGCCCTATTCCTGTAACCCCACATATTTACCCTGCTAATCCCCCTGACACTAAGGGGCAATTTAGCATGGCCAATCAACCTAACCCACACATCTTTGGAGCGTGGGAGGAAACCGGAGCACCCGGAGGAAACCCACACCGACACGGGGAGAACGTGCAAACTCCACAGAGACAGTCACCCGAGGCTGGAATTGAACCCGGGTCCCTGACTCTGTGAGGCAGCAGTGCTAATCACTGTGTCACCGTGGCTCCCCCTGGCAATTCTCATACATAAATAAACATCAAACAGAAATTCAACATTTTCAAAGTGTTAATTTCACCTGCTACCTCTCTTTTTCCTCCTTATTCTCTTCTCTAATCTCTCTTCCTATATTATTATTTTAATTTATGTTTTATAGTGTTTTATAGTGTTTCTTATTGAACCTAAACATGGCTGGGGCTGGGACCCATGGCCCTGATTAAAACTGGGTTCAAAGGGCAGCGTTCCAGCCAAATACGGGCCTGACTTGGACAGTATTTACACCACAAGGAGATGCTGCTATGAAGTAGTTTGCATCAAAGACTCTGCAATATAAGGAGGGTGTCGAGGCCTGTGCAGATTCTAAAGTGAAACCGAGTCAGATTGGATCCACCCAGAAACCATGCTCCAGTGTCAGGTCGTGGTCTGATCCAGGCGAGACACTAACATTGTTGTGTTAACAGCTGGATCAGAACCAATGGGACAATTGGCTTAAATCTGTTTTTCAAGCTACTCCCCACATGAGAAGCTTTCTGGGGGCTGCATTGTTGTTCCAGCTCCATAATCACATCTGGGGTGAATGAAATACCCTCCCTGCTCGACACTCAGTGTACTAGTACCACAGGGTCACAGAATAACTACAGCGCAGTAGGAGGCCTTTCAGCCTATCGAATCTGCACCGACTCTCTGACAGAGCATCTTACCCAGGTCCTATCCCTGTAACCCCACATATTTACCATGGCTAATTCCCCTAACGTATACATCTTGGGACACTAAGGGACAATTTAGCATGGACAATCCACCTAACCTGCATATCTTTGGAGTATTTGGAAGAAATCCATGCAGATACGGGGAGAATGTGCAGACTCCACACAGACAGTGACCCGAGGTCGGAATCGAACCCAGGTCCCTGGCGCTGTGAGGAAACAGTGCTAACCACTGTGCCACCCCTTTAATTCCTGAATCAGTAATCTCACTTGCAGATGCAACTGAATGGCGGGTGTGGAGAAATGTTATTCTGAAACTGTAGGGATGCTTTTCGCAGGGAACTCTGTTGCCCAAATCCTAACTCGCACCACCTAGTCCATCCATCATCCCTGTGCTCAGTACTCTATATTGTTTCCAGCCCATCATCTCCTCAATTTTAAAATTCAATTTTTGTGTTCAAATCTTCCCATGGCCTCAGACCTCCATGTGTCTGTATTCTCCTCCAGCCCTACAACCCTCCAAAGTGTCTGCACCCCTCCAATTCTGGCCTCTTGAGCATCCTGATTTTCCGCACTCCTCCATCACTAGCCTGCCTTCAGTTCCGGAAATTCTCTGTCTCCTTATCTCCCTCTTCCTTCAAACCTCCCTCTTTGACGAGGCTTTTGGTCACCGAATCCAGCATCTCTTTATGTGTCTTAGTGTAAAACTTTGACAGATTAGATGCTCTTGTAAAGTGTGTGATACATTCTTACTACATGAAAGATGCTATATAAATGCAAATTGTTTTAGTTGTTGTTGGGATAACTAGATTGTAGCTGATCTGGGATTGTGGTTGATGAGATTGGATGTCTCACATGGTTAGCGTCCCATTAGTATCCTGGTGTCTTCCGACCTGACAAGGCCACAGAACAAAAATTCAAAGTCTCATGTGAACAATCAACTTTAAAAAAATTATTTCATGGGATGTGGGCATCGCTAGCTGGGCCGACATTTATTGCCCACCCCTAATTGCCCTTGATGGGGGTATTTAAGAGTCAATGACACGGATGTAGGTCTGGAGTTACATGTAGGCCAGACCAGGTAAAGACGGCAGATTTCCTTCCCTAAAGGACATTATTGGACCAGATGGGTTTTTACAACAATCGACAATACCCTCATCCACCTTCTTTCATTGGGAAAAAGATACAGAAATCTGAGGTCAGGCACCAACCGACTCAAGAACAGCTTCTTCCCTGCTGCTGTCAGACTTTTGAATGGACCTACCTCGCATTAAGTTGATCTTTCTCTACACCCTAGCTATGACTGTAACACATTCTGCACTCTCTCCTCTCCTTCTCTATGAATGGTATGCTTTGTCTGTATAGCGCACAAGAAACAATACTGTTCACTGTATACTAATATATGCGACAATAATAAACCAAATCAAATCAAATCAAATCAATGGTTTCACGGTTATCATTAGACTTTTAATGCCAGATTTTAAAAAATTCAAATCAAATTTTGAACCTGGGTCCTCAGGGCGTTACCCCGGATCTCTGGATTACTGGTCTAGCAACAATATCACTGTGCCACCACTTCCCCCACCCAGTTAATAAAGCACAACCAGTTCAATGGTTCAAATTACCAGTGTGGTCATTGTGGAGACTCCATAATGCAAAAGATTAGGAGTTAACAGAAATGTCAATTAGAGTGTGCATCTGAATGTGGAGTGCTCCAACCAAACTGTCAATATTCCCAATGGTTGACAGCCAATGTCTCATCAAGTTAGGAGGCGGCATGGTAGCACAGTGGTTAGCACTGCTGCCTCACTGTGCCAGAGACCCGGGTTCGATTCCGGTCTCAGGTCACTGTGTGTGTGGAGTTTGCACGTTCTTCCCGTGTCTGCCTGGGTTTCCTCCGGGTGCTCCGGTTTCCTCCCACATTCCAAAGATGTGTGGGTTAGGTGGTTTAACCTGGTGTTGTTAAAACTCTTATTAGGTGGATTGGCCATGCTAAATTGAACCTAGTGTCACGGTGATTAGCAGAGTAAATGTGTGGGGTTACGGGAATAGGGCCTGCTTGGGATTGTGGTCGGTACAGTCTTGATGGGCCAAATGGCCTCCATCTGTACTGTAGGGATTCTATGATTCTATGAATTACTGCATCTGTCTGCTTAACACCGCCTGTGGCTACAATCTCCACACTTTGCCTCCAGTTCCTCCCCTCTCCATGGCACCTATCACAGGTTCACAGTGTCTAATTTGACTCCAAGCTGAACCTCTGAACCCTTTTTATCACGAGCAGTTTTGGGGGGAAGGGGGGAATGAACTGGCTCCCTTCTGTTCAGCCTCCTTAATGATCACAACAAAAAAATTATGTTTCTTTTCTGAATCCAACTGTAAGTTTTGCTACCTATGCAATGAGCAGGTAGGAGCCAATCAAATGAGGTTTTCTTGAGTCAAAGAATGAGCAAATTTATTAGCCATTAAACCCAAGAAAAATGATAAAATGCACAGTGTCACTCACAGGTATCAGAAATAAAAGATACATTTTTTTAAAAGCATATCTTCACACCCATACTGTTTTATTCCCTTTGGGGAATAATGGGGGCAGGACTCCTGAGCTGATTATCAGCCCAATGAACCGGATTGAACACTCCTCTGTGGCCAACAAGTACTAGCGTTGGACTTGAACCCAGAGCAACTGGTTCAGCAGTAAGGGCGCTACCACAAGACTGCCTTACTTGAAAGATTATGTGGTTAGAAGTCCTTTGCATATATTTGAGTGTAGATTGATAAATGTTGCAGCTAATTTAAGCTAGCAGATTCCTTGGAGCAGGTCAATGTAGAAGATTTTGCAGTCTTACAGGGTCTCAGTTTGTTGGTAGATTTTGGGTCCACTTATTGAACTGGGTGCTTCATTTATTCCCAAGGAGAGACAGAGAGATCTTCAGCCTGGTCCTCTGCTGAAGCCTTTTCCAAAATCTCCCCGATGGTGTCTGCTTTAGTTTGGTAAAGTTCCTTAACCCTTGCTGTGGGTGTATATTCCAAAGGAATTTGATTACCAGGTCTGCTATAGTCATTCATAGAATTGTATCATTGATTCCTTATTGTGCAGGAAGAAGCCCCTTAGTGTCCCGAGATGTGTAGGCTTGAGGGATTAGCGGGTAAAATATGTAGTGATATGGGGGTAGGGCCTGGGTGGGATTGTGGTCGGTGCAGACTCAATGGGCCGAATGGCCTCTTCCTGCACTGTAGGGTTTCTATGATTCTATGATTTCTATGAAGCCATTCGGCCCATCAAGCCTGCACCAACAACAATTCCACCCAGGCCCATAACCCCACGTATTTACCCGAGCTAGTCCCCCTGACACTAAGGGTCGATTTAGCATGGCCAATCCACCGAAACCCGCACATCTTGGACTGTGGGAGGAAACTGGAGCACCCAGAGGAAACTCACGCAGACACGGGGAGAATGTGCAGACTCCACACACACAGTAACCCAAGGCCGGAATTGAACCCGGGTCCCAGGTGCTGTGAGGCAGCAGTGCTGACCACTGTGCCACCTGTGTTGTAGAACAAGTAATCATATTTTGATTTGATTTGGCATCATATCTCCTCTCAGAAACCTTTGACACATTGTAGAGAATGAAAACTAATAGAAGATGGGATTCTTTCATCTAGTAAGAAGTCTCACAACACCAGGTTAAAGTCCAACGCATCATTCTTTCATCTAAACAGGGGTTTGGAATGGCTGTTGTTTGTATATTCTGACTGGCCAGAATGATGTGGAGATGCCGGCGTTGGACTGGGGTAAACACAGTAAGAAGTTTAACAACACCAGGTTAAAGTCCAACAGGTTTATTTGGTAGCAAAAGCCACACAAGCTTTCGGAGCCCCAAGGGGAGCCCCAAGGGGCTCCGAAAGCTTGTGTGGCTTTTGCTACCAAATAAACCAGTTGGACTTTAACCTGGTGTTGTTAAACTTCTTACTGGGCCAGCAATTCCCCATTGTCTTCATAGGATTGCAGTTGATTGAATTCCGGCACTTTGCGTTTTTGATATCTTCCTCAGTTTTGGGTTTTGATGTTTGTAGGCTATCTGAAATCTCTCTCTCGCTTCACACTTCCTTGGTAGAGTGGTTTGCTTTTTACACCTTCACCTTGGAAGGTGTTCTCGCATCTGAATGCAGTTTGTGCTGCCTCATTTCAAATTCCAGAACTTCAGTCGAAGGCTTTCTAAAATTCATTTTTTAAATAAAACTAATTTCACATCATTATCCTCTCCATTACCTCCTCTAACTTCACCCACTTCAACCCCTGCCACAGCCCATCAGTTGTTCACACCTTCCCTGCATTCAGATTTCCTTTTTGTGATATTGCTCTGGGGGGAGTTTTCACCCTCTGTAAACTTAAACCCATCCGGATCTCTCCTCCGCGACCAATTCCTGCACTGCTCCTGCTCGCTGTCTGATTACACCTGCTGGAGCTTTGCATTTTGGGTAAGGGCAAGGCTATGCTCATCTGTGATGCCCATCATAATCAATACCAGCGGCACGGTGGCACAATGGTTAGCACTGCTGCCTCACAGCGCCAGGGACCCGGGTTCAATTCCAGCCTCTGCCTGTGTGGAGTTTGCACATTCTCCCCGTGTCTGCGTGGGTTTCCCCCGGGTGCTCCAGTTTCCTCCCACAGTCCAAAGATGTGCGGGTTAGATTGATTGGCCATGCTAAATTGACCCTTAGTGTCAGGGGATTAGCAGTGTAAATATGTGGCATTGCGGGAGTGGGGCCTGGGTGGGATTGCGGTTAGTGCAGACTCGATGGGCCAAATGGCCCCCTTCTGCACTGTGGGGAGTCTATGATGATGGTTGACCTGCTGACACTCACTGTGTAAAATTGCAGTAAAGGGGTTAGTACAGGGGGCAGTTAACAAAGGTGTTTGTTCTCTTCCACCTCAGCACGTCCTGCTCGACCCACTCCGACATACAACATTGTCCTGGCTGATCGACTGGTGCTCCAGAACTCTGCGGCCTACTCAATAGGTCGGCGCCTGCATGGAATCTGGGAAGGAACAGGTAAAATGCTAAGTTCAAAGGGAGAAGTTTAACAACACCAGGTTAAAGTCCAACAGGTTTATTTGGTAGCAAAAGCCACACAAGCTTTCGAGGCTCTGAGCCCCTTCTTCACCTGAAGAAGGGGCTCAGAGCCTCGAAAGCTTGTGTGGCTTTTGCTACCAAATAAACCTGTTGGACTTTAACCTGGTGTTGTTAAACTTCTTACTGTGTTTACCCCAGTCCAACGCCGGCATCTCCACATCAAGTTCAAAGGGTGCATGCCTGCCAAGCTTCAACACTTTAATCTCAGAGTTGGAGCTTTAAACTGTGCATCAGGTTGTTAGAAAAATGAATCTTTTTTTTACATTGAGCTTGAAGTTTGTTGGCATCAACCAATCAAACTGCTGGCACTGAAGGTTGTTCAAACCAATCGATGGTTGGAATGCTGATCCAGAACATAGTAAATCAACCAATCAGGTGCTACTTTCTCTCAGTGTTGAGTGCACAGGAATGTGAGTGAAAAAGGTTCTAAGATAAGTTGATGGTTTCTGAGAGTCACAGTTATAGATGTGTTAGTGTTTACTCCTGAATAAATCATATGGAATAAATAAGTTGCTCAAATATAGCTTGATTTTCCTCCAAGGAATTTTCTGAGGTATGTTTGACTGTTGCTTTACATGAAGGTAAATTTTCGTAAAGCAGTTGTCACCTTTCTGGGTAATCACAATAAGAAGTCTCACAACATCAGGTTTATTTGGAATCACGAGCTTTCGGAGCGCTGCTCCTTCATCAGGTGATGAAGGATTCCTAATAAACCTGTTGGACTTTAACTTGGTGTTGTGAGACTTCTTACTGAGCCCACCCCAGTCGAACGCTGGCATCTTCACATCTCTGGGTAATGGTCAGCATCACCTTACCACCACCGTGTCTGCCCTGCCCCCCCTCCCCCTCACTCCCTCATGCTGGTGCCTGGCAATCAGCAGTGCCAGATTTGAACAGGTTGCTGCTGTTTGGAGCGACGTCCTCGGAGGTCCGAGGCCCTACGTTACTCATCATGGGTGTCTCATCAAGCTTTGACTGACCAAAACAGTCTTCCACCTCCTGTGCTGCAGTAGAGTTCATAGAATCCCTACAGTGCAGAAGGAGGCCATTTGGCCCATTGAGCCTGCACCAACAACAATCCCATCCAGGCCCTATCCCCATAACTCCACACATTTATCCTGCTAATTACCCAAAACTAGGGTCAATTTAGCATGGTTAATCCACCTAACCCTGACATCTTTGGAGTGTTGGAGGAAACCGGAGCACCCGGAGGAAACCCACACAGACACGGGGAGAACATGCAAACTCCACACAGACAGTGACCCAAGCCGGGAATCGAACCCGGGTCCTGGCGCTGCGAGGCAGCAGTGCTAACCACTGTGCCACCATGCTGCAGATAAGAGAGCACTTAGGACAGGCACCAGAAACTCACACCAGTGCGATCGTTAGTTTGTAGGTATTTGTGTACACTGTATTTGGAGTTTTTGTGTGCAGATATGGTTCTAGTAGCCACTGGTGACCCTGCAATGTTAGTTGACCTGAATAACTTTTGGGTGAATGTGGCCTCGAGAATGGCAGGAGTTGTTGAAACTCACTGTTGATGCAGGGATGCAGGGAGCAGGGAATCTATTTGTCATTCTACAATGTCCCAGTGCATGCAGATGTTGCACATCTGTAATGTGAACTCTTCACTCCCACTGGGTTCGGGGTGTGGCTCTCCAGACAAGGTACAGTAACATCTGCCAGAGTTACCGTGGTAAAGTGTGAGAGGAGGTGAGAAAAGTTCCTGAGTTAGATGAATGCCACAAACAGGCTGGGCACCCCCCACTGTGTTCTGCAGTCATTGTGACAAATGTTATTTCCTTGTTCTAGAGGCAACGCCAGGCCCCTGTGCCTATAATGTAGAGAGAGCTTCCTCCATCATCAAGCATTGTCATCCCAGTTACTCCATCAGAGGGATGAGAAAAGAGAAGAGACATGACCTGGGACCATTCACAACGTTTTAGAGATCTTGGTGGACTGATTGACGTGCTCAAGGAAGCCGTACAAGGCGTGTTTAGCTGACACTGATTTAAACTTTATTGTGATGGTGTGTAACATCTCTTCCATTATAACCACGAGAAAGCAACATATAACTGGGTTCCATCTATAAATCTGTCAAACATTTTTGTCAATGTACTTCCCGATATTGAAAATTTCCCCCTTCCATCGCATTGTAAATTCCCGTGTTCACATTGTTATGGAAAGGGCCAGTGTAAATTGTCATGCAGTAACTACCCCCTGCTCCCGGGAGTGGTGCCGTCTGGCCTCGCTGTGTCCCCCTGTGCCCAGTCCACAATGCAGAGATTTCATTCTCCAACCAGCACTACCTCCTGTTAATTAACCAGAAACAATATCACATACCTCACACTCTACATTGTGACATTGCGAGATACCTCACACATCTCACTATAACACTCACCCATTTACCCCATCTCTTACCGTAAGATCCTCTCATATGAAACACAGGCTTTCCTATATCACTCTACAATATACCCCTCACCCCTCACTATTACTCCCTGATATACCCCACACCCCTCACTATTACTCCCTGATACACCCCACACCCCACACTATTACTCCCTGATATACCCCATACCCCTCACTATTACTCCCTGATATACCCCACACCCCTCACTATTACTCCCAGATACACCACACCTCTCACTATTACGCCCTGATACACCACACCTCTCACTATTACTCCCTGTTATCCCCTACAACTCTCACTATTACTCCCTGATACCCCCACACCTCTATTACTCCCCGATAGACCCCACACCCCTCACTATTACTCCCTGATATACCCCACACCCCTCACTATTACTCCCTGATGTACCCCACACCTCTCACTATTACTCCCTGATACACCACACCTCTCACTATTACTCCCTGTTACCCCCTACATCTCTCACTCTTACTCCCTGATACCCCCACACCTCTCACTATTACTCCCCGATAGACCCCACACCTCTCATTATTACTCCCCAATGTACCCCACACCCCTCACTATTACTCCCTGATACACCACACCTCTCACTATTACTCCCTGATATATCCCACACCTCTCACTATTACTCCCTGATACACCACACCTCTCACTATTACTCCCTGTTACCCCCTACATCTCTCACTGTTACTCCCCAATATACACCACACCTCTCACTATTACTCCCTGATATATCCCACATCTCTCACTATTACTCCCTGATATACCCCCACACCTCTCACTATTACTCCCTGTAACCCCACACCTCTCATTATTACTCCTGATACACTCCAGACCTCTCACTATTACTCCCTGTAACCCCCACACTTCTCACTATTGCTCCCTGATACACCCCACACCTCTCACTATTACTCCCTGATACACCCCACACCTCTCACTATTACTCCCTGATAAACCCCACACCTCTCACTATTACTCCCTGATATACCCCGCACCTCTCACTGTTACTCCCTGATATATCCCCACACCTCTCACCATTACTCCCTGATATACTCCACACCTCTCACTATTACTCCCTGATATACCCCACACCTCTCACTATTACTCCCTGATATACCCCACACCTCTCACTATTACTCCCTGATATATCCCACACCTCTCACTATTACTCCCTGATACACCACACCTCTCATTATTACTCCCTGTTACCCCCTACATCTCTCACTATTACTCCCCAATATACACCACACCTCTCACTATTACTCCCTGATATACCCCACACCTCTCACTATTACTCCCTCATATACCCCATACCTCTCACTATTACTCCCTGATATATCCCACACCTCTCACTATTACTCCCTGATACACCACACCTCTCATTATTACTCCCTGTTACCCCCTACATCTCTCACTATTACTCCCCAATATACACCACACCTCTCACTATTACTCCCTGATATATCCCACACCTCTCACTATTACTCCCTGATATACCCCCACACCTCTCACTATTTCTCCCTGTAACCCCACACCTCTCATTATTACTCCCTGATATACCCCACACCTCTCACTATTACTCCCTGATATATCCCACACCTCTCACTATTACTCCCTGATACACCACACCTCTCATTATTACTCCGTTACCCCCTACATCTCTCACTATTACTCCCCAATATACACCACACCTCTCACTATTACTCCCTGTTATATCCCACACCTCTCACTATTACTCCCTGATATATCCCCACACCTCTCACTATTACTCCCTGTAACCCCACACCTTTCATTATTACTCCTGATACACTCCAGACTTCTCACTATTACTCCCTGTAACCCCCACACCTCTCACTATTAGTCCCTGATACACCCCACACCTCTCACTATTACTCCCTGATATACCCCACACCTCTCACTATTACTCCCTGATATACCCCACACCTCTCACTGTTACTCCCTGATATATCCCACACCTCTCACTATTACTTCCTGATATACCCCACACCTCTCTCTATTACTCCGATACCCTCCACCTCTCACTATTACTCGCTGATATACCCTTCATCTCTCACTATTACTCCCTGTTACCCCCACAATTCTCACTATTATTCCCTGATATACCCCATACGTCTCACTATTACCCCCTGATATACACCACACCTCTCACTATTACTCCCTGATATATCCCACACCTCTCACTATTACTCCCTGATGTACCCCACACCTCTCACGATTACTCCCATATATACCCCCCAGCTCTCACTATTACTCCATGATATACCCCGCACCTCTCACTATTTATCTTGATACATCTCATACCTCTCACCATATCACTGTACAAAATACCCCACACTCCTCAATATGGCTCTCTGTTATACTCTCATCTCTCGCAGTTACTCTTTGCTATGTCCCACATCTCTTAATTTATCACTCTACAATATACCCCACACTCCTCAGTGTAACTCTCTGATACACCCCGCGCCTCTCACTATTACTCCTTAAAAGAATGATCCCTGGAATGAAGAGCTTGTCCTATGAGGAACAGTTGAAGACGCTGTACCCGTTGGAGTTCAGAAGGATGAGGGGGGAGCTTATTGAAACTTACAGGATATTGCGAGGCCTGGACAGAGTGGATGTGGAGAGGATGATTCCACCAGTAGGAAAAACTAGAACCAGAGGGCACAACCTCAGGCAGAAGGGATGATCCTTTAAAACAGAGATGAGGAGGAATTTCTTCAGCCAGAGAGTGGTGAATCTGTGGAACTCTTTGCCACAGAGGGCTGTGGAGGCCAGGTCATTGAGTGTCTTTAAGTCAGAGATAGATAGGTTCTTGATTAATAAGGAGATCAGGGGTTATGGGGAAAAGGCAGGAGAATGGGGATGAGAAAAATATCAGCCATGATTGAATGGCGGAGCAGACTCCAGGGGCCGAGTGGCCTAATTCTGCTCCTATGTCTTATGGTCTTATATATCCCACACCCTCACTGTAACACTGCAATAGACCCCGCAGCCTCACTATAACGCTCCAATATACCCACACTCACACTATAACACTCCAATATACCCCGCAGCCTCACTATAACTGGCTCAATGGAAGAAGCCAGAGAGTGGTTGTGGAGGATTGCTTCTCTGAGTGGAGGCCTGTGACTAGTGGTGTGCCGCAGGGATCGGTGTTGGGTCCATTGTTGTTTGTCATCTATATCAATGATCTGGATGATAATGTGGTAAATTGGATCAGCAAGTTTGCTGATGATACAAAGATTGGAGGTGTAGTGGACAGTGAGGAAGATTTTCAAAGCTTGCAGAGGGATTTGGACCAACTAGAAAAATGGGCTGAAAAATGGCAAATGAAATTTAACGCAGACAAGTGTGAGATATTGCACTTTGGAAGGACAAACCAAAGAAGAACGTACAGGGTAAATGGTAGGACTCTGAAGAGTGCAGTTGAACAGAGGGATCTGGGAATACAGGTACAGAATTCCCTAAAAGTGACGTCACAGGTGGATTGTGTCGTAAAGCGTGCCTTTGGTACATTGGCCTTTATAAATCGGAGTATCGAGTATAAAAGTTGGAGTGTTATGGTAAGGTTATATAGGGCATTGGTGAGGCCAAATTTGGAGTATTGTGTACAGTTTTGGTCACCTAGTTACAGGAAGGATGTAAATAAGGTTGAAAGAGTGCAGAGAAGGTTCACAAGGATGTAGCCGGGACTTGAGAAGCTGAGTTACAGAGAGAGATTGAATAGGTTGGGACTTTATTCCCTGGAGCGTAAAAGATTGAGGGGAGATTTGATAGAGGTGTATAAGATTTTGATGGGTATAGATAGAGTGAATGCAAGCAGGCTTTTTCTGCTGAGGCTGGGGGAGAAAGAAAACAGAGAGCATGGGTTAAGGGTGAAAGGAGAAAAGTTTAAAGGGAATATGAGGGGGGGCTTCTTCACGCAGAGAGTGGTGGGAGTGTGGAATGAGCTGCCGGATAAAGTGGTAAATGCGGGGTCACTTTTAACATTTAAGAAAAACTTGGACGGGTTCATGGATGAGAGGGGTGTGGAGGGACATGGTCCAAGTGCAGGTCAGTGGGACTAGGCAAAAAATGGTTCGGCACAGACAAGAAGGGCCAAAAGGCCTGTTTCTGAGCTGTAATTTTCTATGGTTCTATAACAATCCAATATACCCCACACCCCTCACTGTTACACTTTGATGTACCCCACACTCCTCACTGTAACACTCTGATATACCCCACATCCCTCACTGTAACACCCTGATATACCCCACACCTCTCACTGTAACTCTCTGATATACCCCAGACCTGTCACTGTAACACTCTGATATACCCCACACCCCTCACTGTAACACTCTGATATACCCCACACCCTCACTGTATCACGCTGATACACCCCACACCGCTCTTGTAACAGTCTGATATACCCTACACCCCTCACTGTAACACCTTGATATACCCTACACCCCTCACTGTAACACTCTGATATACCCCACACCCCTCTTGTAACACTCTGATATACCCCATACCCCTCATCAGAACACCGTATTAAACATTAACATGCTCCACCATTATCAAACTACACAGCTCCTGATATAACCCACACTAAAGAGCAGAGGGAAGCCAACTCTTTCTAACCCGCCAGTCCCTGTATTAAGTGACAAGTGAGCTTGTACCAGCTGAGGATTTGGAAAATTAGCAATGGCTCCCCAGCTATGAGAGAATAAAGATAATACTAAACTGCTGCAATTCTCTGCATTACATCTGGATTGACACTGCTTACATTCAACATTTCTGTTTGCTTCAGTGAGAATATTAGGGAATTTTGGATCTGAACCCAGTCTGCCACCATAACCCTGTTTGGATTTCACTTCCATGGTGGCACAGTGGTTAGCACTGCTGCTTCACAGTGCCAGGGACCTCGGTTCGATTCCCGGCTCGGGTCACTGTCTGTGTGGAGTTTGCACATTCTCCCCGTGTCTGCATGGGTTCCCTCCAGGTGCTTCGGTTTCCTCTCACAGTCCAAAGACGTGCTGGTTAGGTGAAGTGGTAAGAAGTCTCACAACACCAGGTTAAAATCCAACAGGTTTATTTGGTCGCAAAAGCCACTAGCTTTCAGAGCGCTGCTCCTTCGTCAGGTAAGTGGGAGTTCTGTTCACAAACAGGGCATATAAAGACACAAACTCAATTTACAAAATAATGGTTGGAATGCGAGTCTTTACAGGTAATCAAGTCTTAAAGGTACAGACAATGTGAGTGGAGAGAGGGTTAAGCACAGGTTAAAGAGATGTGTATTGTCTCCAGCCAGGACAGCCAGTGAGACTTTGCAAGCCCAGGCAAGTCGTGGGGGTTACAGATAGTGTGACATGAACCTAAGATCCTGGTTGAGGCTGTCCTCGTGTGCGGAACTTGGCTATCAGTCTCTGCTCAGCGACTCTGCATTGTGTGTCGTGAAGGCCGCCTTGGAGAACGCTTACCCGAAGATCAGAGGCCGAATGCCCATGACCGCTGAAGTGTTCCCCAACAGGAAGAGAACACTCTTGCCCGGTGATTGTCGAGCAGTGTTCATTCATCCGTTGCCATAGCGTCTGTATGGTCTCCCCAACGTACCATGCCTTGGGACATCCTTTCCTGCAGTGTATCAGGTAGACAACATTGGCCGAGTTGCAAGAGTATACCCCAGTCCAAGAGTTTACCCCAGTCCAACGCCGGCATCTCCACATCATAGGTGCATTAGACCATGCTAACTTCTCCCTCAGTGTACCCGAACAGGCACCGGAGTGTGGCAACCAGGGGATTTTCACAGTAAGTTCATTGCAGTGTGAATGTAAGCCTACTTGTGACACTAATAAATAAACTTTACTTCCAATGCTGGCAGAAGGTCTGGAATTCCTGACCATTATTTTCAGCTGATGGTGTGTGGATGGACCACTAGATGTCAGTGTGAACCAAGACAAGCCCTGGACACGGCCTCCTGCAGTCTCTCGGGCTGGGAATCATCCTCATCATATTTATCGTCTTTAGTGGCATGTGGAGCTTGTTGTCTGAAAGTCCAGATCATCCATTGTAGATGTTTAGCCCTCTGTAATTTTGATGCAAGTCCAGTGAAAGTTTCAAACTAGCCGAGGACCTGAATGTTGCTGGGTCTCCCGGGATTTGTAACGGTTTATTGCTGCAGCAAGGGCAGTTAATGAGGAATACCGAGAATTAGGGAGATTTCTACAATGGATGTTCTTACATCCCAGGCCTCAGAGTATGTCAGGACAATGTAGGCAGCTGTTAGCAGCCTGCCAACCGGTGGTCTTGGGTTGGTAAGGGTTGCAAGGGGCGGGGGCAGCCGGGAAGGTTGGGGGGCGGGGTGGCTAGCTTGCATTGTGGCTTTTTCAGCCCCATTATGAAGTGGGTCAGTGGGGCATTTCAGTGACTGTTTCCGGGGCCTTGGGCATACCTCAGGCTGCTGCAATTGCTGGCTTCCCATTTCTGCTCTGGGATGTGGCCATTCCAAAGAGATATCTCCACCTACTCAGCCAGGCCTAGTACCAGAGGTCAGCGCTAAATACAACCCTGATAATCCAGGGAAATTATAATCCAGCTTTAATTTACAGGACAGCTATATCTGGAGAATGGTGATAATCACTCCTTTCCTTAGGGAAGGATCGATCAGTCTTTCACATCCATTCGAGCAGCTTTGGGGTCTGTCTTTCTCAACATGAGGCTGAAAGGAGTTGCCCATTTCAGACAGAGATGAGGAAGAATTTCTTCTCTCAGAGGTAGTGAATCTGTGGAATTCTTTACCGCATTAGATCATTAAATATGTTCAAGGCTGAGATAGATTCCTAATCAGTAAGGGAATCAAGGGTTATAGGGGTAAGGCGGGAAAATGGAGTTGAGGATTATATCAGATCAGCCACGATCTCATTGAATGGCAGAGTAGATTCGATGGGCTGAATGGCCTTCTTCTGTCTTATGGTTTTATTATGGTCTTATGGAAAGCAATCATTTGAGAGGTACTCCAATGTGGGATTGCCTTAAAAAGGGGCAAGGATGATAATACACCACACTCAGTCTATCCTGCCAAACCAATCTGCCTTCTCAAGCTTATTCCTCAGGGTGAAGGGGTAGCCATTTTAAAAATTCATTTGTGAGACATGGGCGTCGCTGGCTGGCCAACAATTATTGCCCATCCCTAGTTGCCCTTGTTCAGAGGGTAGTTGAGAATCAACCACATTACTGTGGCTCTGGAGTCACATAGAAATCATTGAATCATAGAAACCCTACAGTGCAGAAGGAGGCCATTCGGCCCATCGAGTCTGCACCGACCACAATCCCACCCAGGCCCTACCTGCTAATCCCTTTTTTTTTACCCGCTAATTTACCCGCTAATCCCTCTTACCTACGCATCCCAGGACTCTAAGGGGCAATTTTTAACCTGGCCAATCAACCTAACCCGCACATCTTTGGACCGTGGGAGGAAACCGGAGCACCCGGAGGAAACCCACGCAGACACGAGGAGAATGTGCAAACTCCACACAGACAGTGACCCGAGCCGGGAATCGAACCCGGGACCCTGGAGCTGTGAAGCAGCAGTGCTAACCACTGTGCTACCGTGCCGCCCACATATAGGCCAGACCAGGTAAGGATGGCAGATTTCCTTCCCTAAAGGACATTAGTGAACCAGATGGGTTTACCCAACAATCAACAATGGTTTCATGGTCATCAAAGAACAAAGAACAAAGAACAGTACAGCACAGGAAACAGGCCCTTCGGCCCTCCAAGCCTGTGCCGCTCCTTGGTCCAACTAGACCAATCGTTTGTATCCCTCCATTCCCAGGCTGCTCATGTGACTATCCAGGTAAGTCTTAAACGATGTCAGCGTGCCTGCCTCCACCACCCTACTTGGCAGCGCATTCCAGGCCCCCACCACCCTCTTAATTCCAGATATTTTTATGGAATTCAAATTCCACCATCTGCCGTGACGGGATTCGAACCCAGGTCCCCAGAACATTAGCTGACTTTCTGGATTAATAGTTTAGTGATAATACCACTAGGCCATTGGCTCCCCAATGTCCTGGCTTTAAAGACCCACCAATGTGCCTTTATCTCCAGCTGATGAGGGGAATGCTCCTGCCCCCCTCAATCCATCTCTCACCCTCGTTTGGGAGATTTGGCTTCCATTTGTCTCCTCCTATTTCTCCCCGTGATGCGTCGCCCAGACCGAGCTCTCACAAGGACTTGCAATGACCTCACTTGGCCACTTTATCCAGATCCCTGTGCCAGTTTTTAACACCTTGCCATCGAATAATCATTCCTTACCAAGGCTGCTTCACACTACACAGCTGAAAGGATGTGTGAGTCACAGACTCGGTCTGTGTAAATGGCATTACGCAATGGATGGATGTGGTGTTCCTTGTCCAACACTTGTCCATGTTGAAGGGTGCGTGTGTGTGCCAGAGGGGAGGCACCAGGCCCTCCTGACACACGTCTAGAGGAGAAAGTGATATTTTTCACACAGTGGGGAGAGTGTCCCAGTAAATACTTCCCCACTCTGGAAATGACACTGATAACACTGACATGCATTCTATCAGGTTTGTGTCAGAGAACTCCCTGTGGAAACAACAACAGTCTGGGAACCAGACTAAGGACAACATTAAAACACATTTGAACTCTATGAGCATGGAAAGACATTTTCCAATTTGATTACAGGCAAAACATGATCATTTTTACTAAATATCCATCAGCCATCTGCTTTCAAATTCTGTCTGGTATGTCTCAGTAATAGCTGTCCAGACAATGGAACCAGTGTAAAGAATCCTCCCCATGAAACCCACTGTGTACAAAGAAACCTCCACATTAACCACAATGAGTATAAAGAACCTTCCCCATTAATTACACCGAGTACAAATAAATTCCCCCATTAACCCCACTGAGTACAAATAAATTCCCCCATTAACCCCACTGAGTACAAATAAATTCCCCCATTAACCCCACTGAGTACAAATATATTCCCCCATTAACTCACTGAGTACAAAGAAATTTCCCCATTAACTCCACTGAGTACAAGTAAATTCCCCCATTAACCATACTCAGTATCTCCCCATTGAACCCACTTAGTGTACAGATATCTCCCTATTCAACCCATTCAGTGGACAGATATCAGTGGACAGCTGGGGAGGCAAGAGGGGGGGTGGCGTGGCACTGCTGATCAGGGATAGTGTCACAGCTGTAGAGAAGGTGTATGCTGTGGAGGGATTGTCTACAGAGTCTCTGTGGGTGGAAGTTCGGAGTGGGAAGGGGGCGATCACTTTGCTGGGAGTTTTCTAAAGGCCACCCAATAGTAACAGGGGGGTGGAGGAAACAGGAAACAGATCCTGGAGAGTTGCTATAATAGCAGAGTTGTTGTGATGGGAGACGTTAATTTCCCAAACATAGATTGGAATATCCCCAGGGTAAGGGGATTGGATGGGGAGGAGTTTGTTAGGTGTGTTCAGGAGGGTTTCCTGACACAGCATGTGGACAAGCCTACAAGAGGAGAGGCTGTACTTGATCTGATACTGACCAATGAACCTGGACAGGTGTCAGATCTCTCAGTGGGAGAGCATCTTGGGGATTGCGATCATAACTCTATCTCTTTTATGCTTGCATTGGAAAAAGAGAGGATCAGGCAAGCTAGGAAAGCATTTATATGGAGTAAGGGGAAATATGAAGACATAAGGCAGCAAATTAGAGGAGTAAATTGGAAGGAGGTATTCGCGGGAAAATGTACTGAAGAGAGGTGGCAGTTTTTCAAGGAATTTCTGTCTAGAGTTCTACAGGACAACGTTCCGAGCAGACAGGGAGGAGTTGGTAGGTTAAAGGAACCATGGTGCACGAAAGCTGTGCGGGACCTAGTCGAGAAGAAAAGGAAAGTGTACAAAAGGTTCAGAGAGCTTGGCGAAGATAGGGATCTAGATGAGTATACGGCTTGTAGGAAGGGACGAAAGAAGGAAATTAGGAGAGCCAGAAGGGGTCACGAGAAGGTCTTGGCAGGTAGGATTAAGGAAAACCCTAAGGCGTTCTATAAATATGTGAAGAGTAAAAGGATGAGACGTGAAGGAAAAGGGCCTATAAAAGGTGAAGGCGGGAAAATCCGTACGGAACCAGTAGAAATGGCAGAGGTGTTTAATGAGTATTTTGCCTCAGTTTTCACAGAGGAGAACGACCTGGGTGGATGTACTGCGGGCGTGCGGTGGACTGAAAAGATTGAGTATGTGGACTTTAAGAAAGAGGTTGTGCTGGAATCTTTGAATGGCATCAAGATAGATAAGTCGCCGGGTCTGGATGGGAGGTACCCCAGGTTACTGTGGGAGGCGAGGGAAGAGATTGCAGAGCCTCTGGCGATGATCTTTGGTCGTCGATGGAGACGGGAGAGGAGCCGGAGGATTGGAGGATTGCGGATGTGGTTCCTATTTTCAAGAAGGGGAATAGGCATAGCCCAGGAAATTACCGACCGGTGAGTCTAACCTCAGTGGTTGGTAAGCTGATGGAGAAGATCCTGAGAGACAAGATTTATAAGCATTTAGAGAGGTTTAGTATGCTCAAAAATACTCAGCATGGCTTTGTCAAGGGCAGATCGTGCCTTACGAGCCTGGTGGAGTTCTTCGAAAATGTGACTAAACACATTGACGAAGGGAAAGCAGTAGATGTGGTTTATATGGATTTTAGCAAGGCGTTCGATAAGGTCCCCCATGCAAGGCTTCTAGAAAAAGTGAGAGGGCATGAGATCCAAGGGGCTGCTGCCCTGTGGATCCAGAACTGGCTTGCCCAAAGGAGGCAGAGAGTGGGTATAGATGGGTCTTTTTCTAAATGGAGGTCGGTCACCAGTGGTGTGCCCTAGGGATCTGTTCTGGGACTCTTGCTGTTTGTCATTTTCATAAATGACCTGGATGAGGAAGTGGAAGGATGGGTTGGTAAGTTTGCCGATGACACGAAGGTTGGTGGGATTGTGGATAGTCTGGAGGGATGTCAGAAGTTACAGAGGGACATAGATAGGATGCAAGACTGGGCGGAGAAGTGGCAGATGGACTTCAACCCAGATAAATGCGTAGTGGTCCATTTTGGCAGGTGAAATGGGATGAAGGAGTACAATATAAAGGGAAAGACTCTTAGTTCTGTGGAGGATCAGAAGGACCTTGGGGTCCGGGTCCATAGGACTCTAGAATCAGCCCCGCAGGTGGAGGAGGTGGTTAAGAAGGCGTATGGTGTGCTGGCCTTTATCAATCGAGGGATTGAGTTTAGGAGTCCGGGGATAATGATGCAGCTATATAAGACCCTCGTCAGACCCCACTTGGAGTACTGTGCTCAATTCTGGTCGCCTCATTACAGGAAGGATGCGGAAAAGATTGAAAGGGTGCAGAGGAGATTTACAAGGATGTTGCCTGGATTGAGTGGCATGCCTTATGAGGATAGGCTGAGGGAGCTTGGTCTTTTCTCCTTGGAGAGACGTAGGATGAGAGGAGACTCAACAGAGGTATATAAGATGTTGAGAGGCATAGATCGGGTGGACTCTCAGAGGCTTTTTCCCAGGGTGGAAATGGGTGCTACGAGAGGACACAGGTTTAAGGTGCTGGGGGATAGGTACAGGGGAAATGTTAGGGGGATGTTTTTCACACAGAGGGTGGTGGGCGAGTGGAATCGGCTGCCGTCAGTGGTGGTGGAGGCAAACTCAATAGGGTCTTTTAAGAGACTCCTGGATGAGTACATGGGACTTAATAGGATGGAGGGTTATAGGTAGGCCTAAAAGGTAGGGATAAGTTCGGCACAACATGTGGGGCCGAAGGGCCTGTTTTGTGCTGTAGTTTTTCTATGTTTCTATCTCCCTATAGAACCCACTCAGTGTACTGATATCTCCCTATTGAACCCACTCAGTGTACAGATAGCTCCCTATTGAACCCACTCAGTGTACAGATATCTCCCTATTCAACCCACTCACTGTGCAGCTATCTCCCCATTGATGCCACTCAGTGTACAGATATCTCCCTACTAACCCCACTCAGTGTACAGATATCTCCCCATTGAACCCACTCAGTGTACAGATATCCCCCCATTGAACCCAATCAGTGTACAGGTATCTCCCTATTCAACACACTCAGTGTACAGATATCTCCTTATTGACTGCACTCACTGTACAGATATCTCCCCATTGATGCCACTCAGTGCAGATATTTCCCAATTGGCCCCACTCAGTATACAGATATCTCCCTGTTGACCTCACTCAGTGTACAGATATCTCCCTATTGAGCCCACTCAATGTACTGAAATCTCCTTATTGACCCCACTCAGTGTACAAATATCACCCCATTGACACCACTCAGTGTACAGATATCTCCCTATTCAACCCTCTCAGTGTACAGATATCTCCTTATTGACCGTACTCAGTGTCCAAATATCTCCCTATTGACTCCACTCAGTGTACAGATATCTCCCCATTGATGCCACTCAGTGCAGATATTTCCCCATTGTGCCCACTCAGTTTAGAGATATCTCCCCATTGAACTCACTCAGTGTACAGATATCACCCCATTGACCCCACTCAGTGTACTGAAATCTCCTTATTGACCCCACTCAGTGTACATATTTCTCCCTACTGGCCCCTATCCGTGTACAGATATCTCCCTATTGACCCCACTCAGTGTACATAGATTTCCCCATTGACCCCACTCAGTGTACATAGATTTCCCCATTGACCCCACTCAGTGTACAGATATCTCCCTATTGATCCCACTCAGTATACAGATATCTCCCCATTGAACCCACTGAGTGGACAGATATCTCCCTATTGACCCCACTCAGTATACAGATATCTCCCCATTGAACCCACTGAGTGGACAGATATCTCCCTATTGACCCCACTCAGTATACAGATATCTCCCCATTGAACCCACTCAGTGTACAGATATCTCCCTATTGAACCCACTCAGTGTACAGATATCTCTGCATTGACTCGACTCGAGAGGGTTGAGAGCTTAAAGTTTTTAGATGTCCAGATCACCAACAACCTGTCCCCCATGTCGACACTATAGTTAAGAAAGCCCACCAACGCCTCCTTTCTCAGAAGACTAAGGAAATTTGGCATGTCAGCTGCAACTCTCACCAACCTTTACAGATGCAGCATAGAAAGCATTCTTTCTGGTTGTATCACAGCTTGGTATGGCTCCTGCTCTGTCCAAGACCGCAAGGAACTACAAAAGGTCATGAGTGTAGCTCAATCCATCACACAAACCAGCCTCCCATCCATTGACTCTGTCTACATTTCCCACTGCCTCGGCAAAGCAGCCTGCATAATTAAGGATCCCACACACCCTGGACATTCTCTCTTCCACCTTCTTCCTTCTGGAAAAAGATACAAAAGTCTGAGGTCACGTACCAACCGACTCAAGAATAGCTTCTTCACTGCTGCAGTCAGACGTTTGAATGGACTTACCTCGCATTAAGTTGATTTTTCTCTACACCCTCGCTATGACTGTAACAGTACATTCTCCACTCTCGTTACCTTCTCTATGAATGGTATGCTTTGTCTGTATAGCGCACAAGAAACAATACTTTTCATCTGTACGCTAATACATGTGACAATAATAAATCAAAACAAAAATCAAAGCTATGACTATAATGCCCTCTCCTTTCCTTCTCCTCTATGTACTCTAATAACGGTATGCTTTGTCTGGAGTGTGCGCAAGAAACAATATGTTTCACTGTATACCAATACATGTGACAATAACAAACCAAATCAAAATCAACTCAGTCTACAGATATTTCCCCATGCTGGAATCTGAAACAACAGAGAACGCTGGAAAATCTCAGCAGGTCCGGCAGCATCTGTAGAAAGAGAATGGAGCCAACGTTTCGAGTCTGGATGAGCCTGGCTGGAGCGGACAGGCTGCTGAGCCATTGTGTTAGATTGACTGGAATGTTCATGTGATGCAAAGAGGGTTACATTCCAGCTGTTTGAGGTCTTAACCTTTGTTCACTCTGAAACAGCTCAGAAACTTCCGGAAGGCAGCATGTGACCAGCTGCAGCCATCTTGTCAGCCCAGCAACCATCCAATTTGAAAAACATCTTTAAAAAATGGCTTTATAAAGTAGTCATGATGTGGAGATGCCGGCGTTGGTCTGGGGTGAACACAGTAAGAGTTTTAACAACACCAGGTTAAAGTCCAACAGGTTTATTTGGTAGCAAATACCATTACCTTTCGGAGCGCTGCTCCTTCGTCAGATGGAGTGGAAATGTGCTCTCAAACAGGGCATAGAGACACAACATCAAGTTACAGAATACTGATTAGAATGCGAATCCCGACAGCCAACCAGATCTTAAAGATACAGACAATGTGGGTGGAGGGAGCATGAAGCACAGGTTAAAGTGATGTGTATTATCTCCAGACAGGACTGCCTGCAAGTCCAGGAGGCAAGCGGTGGGTGTTACTGATAATGTGACATAAATCCAACATCCCGGTTTAGGCCGTCCTCATATGTGCGGAACTTGGCTATCAGTTTCTGCTCAGCGACTCTGTGCTGTCGTGTGTCGTGAAGGCCGCCTTGGAGAACGCTTACCTGAAGATCAGAGGCTGAATGCCCGTGACTGCTGAAGTGCTCCCCCACAGGAAGAGAACAGTCTTGCCTGGTGATTGTCGAGCAGTGTTCATTCATCCGTTGTCGTAGCGTCTGCATGGTTTCCCCAATGTACCATGCCTTGGGACATCCTTTCCTGTAGCATATCAGGTAGACAACGTTGGCCGAGTTGCAAGAGTAGGTACCGTGTACCTGGTAGATGGTGTTCTCACGTGGGATGATGGCATCTGTGTCGATGATCCGGCACGTCTTGCAGAGGTTGCTGTGGCAGGGTTGTGTGGTGTCGTGGCCACTGTTCTCCTGAAGGCTGGATAGTTTGCTGCGGACAATGGTCTGTTTGAGGTTGCGTGGTTGTTTGAAGGCAAGAAGTGGGGGTGTGGGGATGGCCTTGGCGAGATGTTCGTCTTCATCAATGACATGTTGAAGGCTCTGGAGGAGATGCAGTAGCTTCTCCGCTCCGGGGAAGTACTGGACAACGAAGGGTACTCTGTCCACCGTGTCCCGTGTTTGTCTTCTGAGGAGGTTGGTGCGGTTTTTCGCTGTGGCGCCTCGGAACTGTTAATCGACGAGTCGAGCGCCATTAACCTGTTCTTATGAGGGCATCTTTCAGCGGTTGAAGGTCCTTTGCAGTGAAGGAGTCTTGTTTGAACCTGTGCATGAAGATGTTGGCATATTGAGGTGCGAATTTGGTCCCCATGGCTGTTCCGTGTATCTGGATGAAGAACTGGTTGTTGAAGGTGAAGATATTGTGGTCCAGGATGAAGCGGATGAGTTGTAAAATTGCATCTGGAAACTGGCAGTTGACGGCATTGAGTACTGAGGCCGTTGCAGCAATGCCATCATCGTGGGGGATGCTGGTGTAGAGTGCCGAGACACCCATTGTGACGAGGACAAGCCCTCCGAATACACAGGATCTGCTCGGATGAGGAGGATCGCAACAGACACCTCCAGACGCTGAAAGATGCCCTCATAAGAACAGGATATGGCGCTCGACTCATCGATCAACAGTTCCGACGCGCCACAGCGAAAAACCGCACCGACCTCCTCAGAAGACAAACACGGGACACGGTGGACAGAGTACCCTTCATCGTCCAGTACTTCACCGGAGCGGAGAAGCTACGGCATCTCCTCTGGAGCCTTCAACATGTCATTGATGAAGACGAACATCTCGCCAAGGCCATCCCCACACCCCCACTTCTTGCCTTCAAACAACTGTGCAACCTCAAACAGACCATTGTTCGCAGCAAACTACCCAGCCTTCAGGAGAACAGTGACCACGACACCACACAACCCTGCCACAGCAACCTCTGCAAGACGTGCCGGATCATCGACACGGATGCCATCATCTCACGTGAGAACACCATCTACCAGGTACACGGTACCTACTCTTGCAACTCGGCCAACGTTGTCTACCTGATACGCTGCAGGAAAGGATGTCCCGAGGCATGGTACATTGGGGAAACCATGCAGACGCTGTGACAAGGGTGAATGAACACCGCTCGACAATCACCAGGCAAGACTGTTCTCTTCCTGTGGGGGAGCACTTCAGCAGTCACGGGCATTCAGCCTCTGATCTTCAGGTAAGCGTTCTCCAAGGCGGCCTTCACGACACATGACAGCGCAGAGTGGCTGAGCAGAAACTGACAGCCAAATTCCGCACACATGAGGACGGCCTAAACCGGGATGTTGGATTTATGTCACATATCAGTAACCCCCACAGCTTGCCTCCTGGACTTGCAGGCAGTCCTGTCTGGAGACAATACACATCTCTTTAACCTGTGCTTAATGCTCCCTCCACCCACATTGTCTGTATCTTTAAGATCTGGTTGGCTGTAGGGATTCGCATTCTAATCAGTATTCTGTAACTTGATGCTGTGTCTCTGTGCCCTGTTTGAGAGCACATTTCCAATCCATCTGACGAAGGAGCAGCGCTCCCAAAGCTAATGGTATTTGCTACCAAATAAACCTGTTGGACTTTAACCTGGTGTTGTTAAAACTCTTACTTTTTAAAGTAGTCCAGCTGATGAAGATACAGATGTGTATTTCTTTATTCTCGACCATGACATCAATCTATAGTTTTCACCCCACAGTTACCGCCCGCATGCCAATCTGAAGTGATTCTTCTGTCATCAGGTTTCTGAGTCCAGCTGTAAACATTTGTAATGATGCACTTTCACAAGCTTCCTTAGAAACAAGAAAGATTGTTGCTAATAACAAAAACAGTACAGAGGCCAGCAGCCCACACAGCAGCCCTGGTCACTACATATTTTCTGCCTAAGAGAGGACTCCACCCCCTGGGGTGATTTCCCACTCCGAGTCCCAATTGGTCTCCCAAGCCAGAAGACCCTGACTCTGCTATGTTGCCCTTAAAGGGACAATCTCCGCAAATCACCACAGTATTCTACAAATCAGGTTTCTTTTTGCATTGACTTGCTTTGGGCAGCTGTGACAAACTTTTGAAGGGAGGATGGGGTTGAGGGCGAGAGTGGCATGGGCGGGTGCAGGGTGGGTGGTGTCTTTGTCATACAGCGGTGTAACCCAGAGGGAGCAGTCTGCTTGGACCGGTTGGATTTTTCACCAGGACAGACTGCGTGGGTTTTTAAAAAATTCATTTGTGGTACATGGGCATCGCTGGTTAGCCAGCATTTATTGCCCATCCCTAGTCGCCCTTGAGAAGCTGATGGTGAGCTGCCTTCCTGATACAACTGAGTGGGTTGCTAGACCATTTCAAAGGGCAGTTGAGAGTCAACCACATTGCTGTGGCTCTGGAGTCACATTTAGGCCAGACCAGGTAAGGACGGCAGATTTCCTTTCCTAAAGAATATTAGTGAACCAGATGGGTTTTTCCAACAATCGACAATGGTTTCATGGTCATCAGCAAGTTTTTAAGTTCCAGATGGTGGGGGGATTTTGCTTAATGCTGACCTTGTTATTTCTATCTGTGTCCTTCTAGCAATCAACACTCAGTGAAGAGTATTATTCCTGAATTAAATAATTTCAACAGATCAATGCAACAACAGAAAGAAAATAATTTTAATAGCACCTTTCCAAACTTCAGCAAGATCCAGAGTTCTTTCCAGCTGCAGTTTGTTACAATCTAACAATGAGAGATTTCAATGTAAAAGATACCAGAAGAAATAAGAAATGAAAGACTTGCATTGGTAAGATTTATAAAATGCTTCAACCTGCCATTATCTCTCTTCCCCAACCAGCAGACCTGGCTTTCAGACTGGTAAATACACAGCCAGTTGTATGAATGGTCAGACTGGTGTTTGTGGTCAGACTGTTTAATGACGCGCTTTGGGATATTCACTACAACCTTGAATAACATCAACACAGCACAAACTGTGCCCACCCACAGAGCGCCTTGCCCTGCGAGTTATGAATGAAGTTTGCTGTTGAGCAGGGGCGTCTCTGAACATGACCTTGGCAGGAATCCCTCTGACCCCTCTCCGTGTCTGATTTTCGACTCAGACGCTTGCTTGGAATCAGTTATCAGGTCGTCAGTGTCCTCAGCCGAACTCTGCACTTCCCACTTCCCCTGCACCCATCTGTACCATCTTTCACATTGACAGAACAGCGAGCCATGTTGTCAGTGCGCTGCTGCAGGAATGCCTGTCTGGATTTCTGAGCCAAGTCCTCTTCAGAATTGAACATGCGTCTTAAAGAGACCAGTTCCCCTTTGCAAAGATAAAGGCTTTCAGAAAGTTTTGGTCTGGGGTGGTTACTGTGTATGGCGGGGTCTGCAGTAACTTTCACAACGTGATCTGATTCTTTTCCCTGTTTTGTTTTACTCATTCCTGGTATGTGAGTATTAAAGGAAAATCCAGCAGCATGGTGGCACAGTGGTTAGCACTGCTGCCTCACAGCGCCAGGGACCCAGGTTCGATTCCCGGCTTGGGTCACTATCTGTGCGGAGTCTGCACGTTCTCCCCGTGTCTGCGTGGGTTTCCTCCGGGTGCTCCGGTTTCCTCCCAAAGTCCAAAAGATGTGCTGGTTCGGTGCATTGGCCGTGCTAAATTCTTCCTCAATGTACCCGAACAGGCGCCAGAGTGTGGTGACTCGGGGATTTTCACAGTAACTTTATTGCAGTGTGAATGTAAGCCTATCTATGACAATAATAAAAAATTTAAAAAAAAATAAAGAATGCTTGCCCTTGAGAAAGTCCTACTGAATCTTCTTGAAATTCACCAAAGATCCTTAGACACCACCGAGAAGGATAAAGGCAGCAGATACATGGGAACTCCACCACCTGCAAGTTCCCCTCCAAGCCACTCACCATCCTGACTTGGGAATATATCGTCATTCCTTCGCAGTCGCTGGGTCAAAATCCTGGAATTCCCCCCCCAACGGCATTGTGGGTCAACCCACAGCACATGGACTGCAGCGATTCAAGAAGGCAGCTCACCACCACCTTCTCAAGGGCAACTCGGGATGGGCAATAAATGCTGGCCTAGCCAGCGATGCCCATGTCCCACAAATGAATTAAAAAACACTGCTGTCTGTGTGGCGAAAACACTGTCCATAGCAACACAGAGCCCAAAGCACTGGGCAGGTACCACCAGCAGTGCCTTTGCAAACTCTCTAAATGTGGTGCTGAGAAAGGCGGTACAACACCAGTGCCCTTTCCCGAGCCAGCTTGCATAGCGTCCCTCAAAAACAGCTCCACTGGGCACGAGTCATTACCCATCCAGCCCGACCCCACACTCCCAAAGCAACTGCTCTGTTCTGAACTCAATCACGGCAGGAGACTCCAGGAGGACAGTGGAAACACTTTAAGTATGTCCTCAGAGCATTCCCTAAAGACATCAAACATCCTCTCTGAATCAAGACTGATTGAGAAGGGAATTCAGGGAAACTTGCCGAGATGGATCTAAAACTGGCTTAGTAATAGGACACAAAGGGTGGTGGTAGAAGGCTGTTTGAGTGACTGGATGTGGAGATGCCAGCGTTGGACTGGGGTGAACAGAGTAAGAGTTTTAACAACACCAGGTTAAAGTCCAACAGGTTTATTTGGTAGCAAATACCATTAGCTTTCGGAGCGCTGCTCCTTCGTCAGATGGAGTGGAAATGTGCTCTCAAACAGGGCACAGTTTGAGAGCACATTTCCACTCCATCTGACGAAGGAGCAGCGCTCCGAAAGCTAATGGTATTTGCTACCAAATAAACCTGTTGGACTTTAACCTGGTGTTGTTAAAACTCTTACTGAGTGACTGGAGGCCAGTGTCCAGCGGTGTACCACAAAGTTCAGTGCTGAGTCCCTTATTGTTTGTTATATACATAAATGGTATAAATGAAAATGTGGGGGGAATGTTAAGTAAGTGTGCAGATGGCACCAAGATTGGTAGGGTGCTTAATAGTGAAGAAGAAGGTCGTAGGTTACAGGAAGAGATAAATGGGTTGGTCAGATGGGCAGAATAGTGGCAGATGGTATTTAACCATGATAAGTGCAAGGTGATGCACTTTGGAAGAAGTAACAAGAGAAGAGAGCATTTAAGGAATGGCAGGACACTGGGAACTCAGAGGAACAGATGGATCTTGGGATACTTATTCACAGAGCAGGTGAAAAGGATAGTTAAGAAGGCATATGGGACACTTGCTTTTATCAGTTGTGACGGTGGGTGGGATTTTACGGCCCAGCTCGAGCGTGACTGGAAATTCCCGCCCGAGGACATTTCTATTGTCTGCCCCTCACCCACTACAATTCCATGGCACTATAATTCCAGCTATAGAGTATAAGAGCAAGGAGGTTGTGTTGGAGCTGTACAGAACATTGGTTAGGCCACAGCTGGAGTACTGTGTACAGTTCTGGTCCCCTCACCTGGGAAGGATGTGATTGCACTAGAGGGGGTACAGAGGAGATTCACCAGGATGTTGCCTGGGACAGAGCATTTGAACTATAAGGAGAGACTGGATAGGCTTGGGTTGTTTTCTTTAGAGCAGAGAAGGTTGAGAGGGGACACGGTTGAGGTGTACAAGATTATGAGAGGGATGGACAGGGTGAATAGGAAACAGTTGTTCCCCTTGATTGAGGGGTCAATCACGAGGGGTCAGATTTTTAGGGTGAAGGGCAGGAAATTCAGAGGGGATTTGAGGAAAGAAAATCACTCAGAGGGTGGTGGGAATCCGGAATGCATCGCCTGGGAGGGTAGTGGAGGCCAGAAATCTTACAACCTGTAAAACGTATTTGGGTGAGCACTTGAAATATCACAACATTCAAGGATAATGGGACAAGTGCAGGAAAATGGGATTAGCGCAACTTTGGTGGTAGTTATTGTTGATGCAAACTCGATGGGCCCAAGGGCCTTTTCAGCACTGTATGACTCTATGACTATGACTCAATGTCTCTATGACTCATGGGAGTCCTTGACTTGTGAGAAGTTAACTTAGAGAGGATTCGTCTGGGAAGGCAGTGAACACGTCAAGAAACTTTGTCAGGAACATGCAGAGGCGAAACCGAGGCATCAGAGGGAGTGCTTGTTGATGAGCAGGTATGTCTGTGGGAAGGACCTTGGCACGGGCCCTTGTGACCTCTCTCCATGTCTGAACTGCCGCAGAGAGCTCAGACACTTCCTGTGAATCACAATCTCAGTGTCCTTAAGGAAAATCAACACTTTCCCCTTCTCCCGCACTCACCTGTGAGATCTTTCATGTTGACAGACGGTGTTGTGTAGTCAGTGCGCTGCTGTATGAATGTCTGTCTGATTTCTGCGTCAAGTCCTGTTCAGAATTGAACATGAATCTTAAAGGGACCTGATCCCTTTTGAAAGGCTTTCGGAAGGTTTAGTTGGTGAGGTTACTCTGTATTGCTGGGTCTATGGTAACTTCCACTGCGTTAGAGAATCCTGTTCCTTGCTGTTCTTTATTCATTCTGAAGATGTGAGTGTTAGTGAAAATACTGGCATTGACTTCCCTTTTCATGGCTAACCTTGAGATGGTGATGGCTTTTATTGGAATGACTGCAGATGGAGTGGTGAAGATTCTGCCACAGTGTTGTCGGGATAGTAGGCTACATGGCTTTTTAAAATTCATTCATGGGACATGGGCATTGCTGGCTGGCCAGCATTTATTGCCCATCCCCAGTTGCCCTTTCTCACAGGGCAGTTGAGAGTCAACCAATTTGCTGTGGCTCTGGAGTTGGCTCATGTAGGCCAGACCAGGTAAGGATGGCAGATTTCCTTCCTTTAAGGACATTAGTGAACCAGATGGGTTTTTCCTGACAATTGATAATGGTTTTCATGGTCATCAGTAGATTCTTAATTCCAGATTTTTTATTTATTGAATTCAAATTCCACCATCTGCTGTGGCAGGATTCGAACCCGGGCCCCCAGAACATGAGCTGAGTTTCTGGATTAATAGTCCAGTGATAATACCACTGGGCCATCACCTCCCCCTTTTGGCTGACCAAGAATGAAGATAAAGTGATAAATGTCCAAGTCGGAATGGCTCAGAGGGATACTCAGCAATGGTGGTGTTTCCATGCACCTGCTGTCCTTCCAGATGGTGGGATTCAGAATTTTGGGAAGTTCTGAAGTTGTTGCAGTGAATTTTGTAGATTGTTACACAATAGAGGCACAGTGTACCGGTGATGAAGAGATTGGATGTTTAAGATAGAGTCATTATGGTACAGAAAGAGGCCATTTAGCCCATCGAATCTGTGCTGGCTCACCGTAGAACAAGCTGGTCAGTCCCATTCCTGCTCTCTACCCCTGTAGCTCTGCACATTCCTTTCTCTCCAATGCCCATCCAATTTCCTTTTGACATCATTGACTGTGTCTCTTTCAGCACCCTCATAGACACTCACTATATGGAAGTGTTCTCTCTCGCATCTCCCTGTATCTCTTGTCCAAAACTTTAAACCCATGCCCCCCGAGTCCTTTCATCATCAGCGAACGGAAACACTTCACTTTGTCGATCTTATCTAAACCTCTGATAATCTTGTACACCTCTATCAAATCTCCCCTTAATCCCCTTTGCACAGGTAAATAACCCAGCCTGTCCAACCTAACCTTTGATAAATAGATGTGTTGCCAATCAATTGAATTGGTTTGTCCGGGGTGATTATTGAGCTTATCTGGTGTTGTTGCAAGTCCATCCCTTCAGGCAAGTGAAGGATATTCTGCCACATTCCCAAGTTGTGCCTTGAAGGTGGTGAAAAGGGATTGGAAATGAATTATAGAATCCCTACAGTGCAGAAGGAGGCCATTCGGCCCTTCGCGTCTGCACCAACTCTCCATCAGACCATCCCACCCAGGCTCTATCCCTGTACCCCATGTATTTACCCCGCTAATCTCCTTAATTTACACATCTTTGGACTATGGGAGGAAACCGGAGCACCAGAGAAGAAACATACGCAGACACGAGGAGAACATGCAAACTCCACACTGACAGTGGCCTGAGGCCGGAATTAAACCCAGATCCCAGGCACTGTGAGGCAGCAGTGCTAACCACTGTGCCACCATGATGCCCCATGAGAAGAGGAGATACTTGCCACAGAATTCCCAATCTCTGACCTGCTCTTGTTGGCACAGTTGTAGTTGGTCCAGGTGAGGTTCTGGTCACTGGTGATCGCAGATATTCATGGCAGGGGGATATAGTGATGGTAATGCCATTGAAGTTTTGGAGGTGGCTATTGAGTAGCACTTGTATTATTTTGTGAATGGAGCTTGCTAATGAGTGGGAATGCCTGTGGGAAGGACCTGGGCCCTTGTGAACCCAGTCTGTGTGTGAATTGCAGCTCAGATCTCAGACACTTCCTGTGAATCACTAATATTCAGCATCCTTTAGGGAAATCTACATTTTCCATTTCTCCCGCACTCAACTGTGAGATGTTTCTTGCTGACAGAACAGTGAGCTGTGTTGTCGGTGTGCTGCTACAGGAATGTCTGTCTGATTTCTACGCCAAGTCTTGTTCAGAATGGAATAGGATTCTTAAAGGGAACTGATCCCTTTGAAAGGGGCTGAATTTTTCCAGAAATCGGCAAAGGCTGATAGTGGGCAGGAAAAACGGCCTTGAAGCTGCCGTCAGCGGCTTCCTCTGTCATAGAGAAAGCAGCAAGAAGCGGATCCCACAGCGTATCACTGGGAGCGCAGCCTCTGATTCACTGATTCCGCCCGCAACTGAGTCCTTCATGGATTGGGATGCCATTTTTAAAGGCTGCCCCAGCGTGAAGGTATTCACCCTGGATTTCCCCTGCATCCCGAGGTGCTGCCCCTGACACTGGCCCCTGGCACTGCCCAAGAAGTGGGTATAAACTTCTCTCCCCCCGAGTGATGCACTCACCTGAGCTCCCCTGGCAGGTCTGCTCACCAGTTGTACACCTTAGGAGGGCAATCGGGTTTTACGCCGTTCTGCCCTCACGCCAACGTGAGTGATTTTCTGATCGGGTGGTGTTGATTCAGGTGAAGAGGCCTGATAAAGCTACGCTCATGGATTTGAGTGATGTTCCCGACATTGAACATTGGGAGGTGCTCCCGGTCACTGACTGGGAGGGGGTAATCGCCTTGCGTATTCACGTTGATGTGAAACACGAGTTGACTGGTCTCACGAGATTGTCCACGCCCATCGCCAAACCCACCCGGACGCAAGCTGGAGCAGAAAAACCCGGCCAAAGGCTTCCAGAAGGTTTGGTTGGGAGGTTACTCTGCATTGCTGGGTCTAAGGTAACTTAGAGAATCCTGTTCCCTGCTGTTCTTTATTCATCCTGAAGACATGGGTGTCAGTGAAAATACTGGCATTGACTTCCCTCTCCCTGGCTAACTTTGAGATGGTGGTGGGGCTTTTCATACCCCTACAGTGAATCCCTACAGTGCAAAAGGAGGCTGTTCGGCCCATGGAGTCTGCACTGACCACAATCCCACCCAGCCTCTATCTCTGTAGCCCCATGTATTTACCCTGCTGATCCCCCTGACACTAAGGTGCAATTTAGCATAGCCTAACCAGCACAGTTTTGGACTGTTGGAGGAAACTGAAGCACCCAGAGGAAACCCATGCAGACAGAGGGAGAACGTGCAGACACCGCACAGACAGTGACCCAAGGCCGGAATCAAACCTGGGTCCCTGGCACTGTGAGGCAGCAGTGCTAACCACGGTGCTACCATGCTGCCCTTTTATTGGAATGGCTGCAGATAGAGTGGTAAAGTGTATTGCCACAGCGTTGTCAGGGAGGAGTTTTGATTCATCGGCAATGAAGAGACAGAGTGACTGGCAAAGAGCTTGTTAGTGATGGTGTTTCCATATCCTGTTTCTCTTACCCTCCCAGGTGACCGAGGTCAGGGTTTCAGGAATTACAGCCGAGTGAGCCTTGGCAAGTTGTTGCAGTGCATCTTGTAGATGGTAAGCCCCACTGCCACTGAGTACATCCTGTGGAGGGATTGGTTGTTGAAGCTTCTTGCATGCTGACCAATCAGATTGCTTTGTCCTGGATGATGTTGAGGCTCTTGAACAAAAACAGAAAATGCTGGAAAATCTCTGCGTGTCTGACAGCATCTGTGGAGATAGAATAGAGTTAATGTTTCGAGTCTGGATGACCCTTCGTCAGATCTGGTCTGGGGTCATCCAGACTCGAAACATTAACTCTATTCTATCTCCACAGATGCTGTCAGACACGCAGAGATTTTCCAGCATTTTCTGTTTTTGTTTCAGATTCAAGCTTCCAGAGTAATTTGCATTTATCTTGTGGTTCTGGAATGTTTTTGCAACTGCACCCATTTGAGTAGGTGCAGAGGACACCATCCCAGTCCTGACGTGTGGCTTCCAAGTGATGTTGAGGCTTTGGAGTGTCAGGAGTTGAGTCACCCATGAAAGAATAGCCCTAGCCAGTGACCTGCTCTCACTGCCATGACAGTCAAGTAGATGTTCCCAGTGAGTTTCTGATCAGCCTCCCTGGATGTGTATGACTTAGCGATGGTAACACCATTGAGAGAGATTGGTAGTCTCTGTCTGATTGGCGGTGGTCATTGGTGGCGTGGCGCTTACGTGGATCTTATTGTTGTTGAGGTGCTGCTTCTTCAAGGACAACTTCTGAGGAGTAATAGTTGGTGACAAATGGGCAGGAGGGATGGGAGTGGATCCCTGAAAAGAGCAGTCTTGTGAGGGAACATTGGGAATCATGGTGATAGTGGGGAGAGGATGGCAAAACTGCTTCTACCACTATCCTGCCCAATTTGGATCAGAAGATCAGAAGAAAGAATGAAGGTTGCGCTGGAGTTTATAGAGGGGAGCAGGAGTCTGGGAGACTGACAAGGATAGTCTTGACAGAGTTGAGTCCGGACAATGTGTTGAGTGGTTCAGGGAATGAGGTGTATGTAGAGGAGGAAATAAGTTGTGTTAATAATGATAGGATGAGGGGCTTAAAGACTGGTCTTGATCAAAGAATACACCGTGATTATTCTTAAACTTGGTTGATAGCATTCTCATCTCTAGTTGGAAGGTTGTTGGGGTGAATTTCCCATTCCGCCTGCCACAGGAATCGGAGTGGGCGAGAGGCGGACCATGGAAAAGTCCATTGACCTCAGGTGGGATTTTCCAGTTTCGGGGCGAGCGCAGCTGGAAATCCCACTGGTGTGTTTCAGTTTCACTCAAGAGATTTGAACACATAAAAGATTCCATAAAGGAATTGGGAGGAGTTTTCATTACAGCGAAGGAACAGGAGGCCTCCGCACCGATCTCCTCGGCATGCCCCACAGCGCAAGAGTCTCCATATGATTCAGGCTGTTATGGCGGCTCCAGCTGGTGATTCACCCAAAGTGGCCATGTTAACAAGGGGGAGCTGTGTTTAAACAGGAACGATGCACTCATAGCCAGTCACGCCAGGAAGATGGCGTTGTGCAGAATAGTTCCATGATTTACAGAAGGGGAGCACCCCCCTTCTCCCCCAACATGGGCCATCCACATCAGGGCATCAGGGCCCTCCCAATGGCCCTCCCCATATCTGATCCCTGACATTCCCTCATCATGGCCCCCTTCACTATCCACCCCAGCATGACCCCCCCCGCCCCCCCACCCACCGGCATAGCCCCCCCTCACCCCCGGAATGACCCCAGTCAGGGCCCACCCCCTGGCATTGCTCCTGGCACACTGGCGGTGCCCAACTGATACCGCTGGGGTGCCTGGTGGGCAGTGCCAGGGTATCTGGTGCCACTGGCCACCCAGGGAGCTTCACTGGGCTCCAAGTCCTCGGGTGTGACCATCGTGCCAGGTCTGTGTAGTGGAGACCAGCAGTGATTCTCGCCGTTACAGCGCCGCGCCCTAAGGCCGGAAGATTCCATGCGCTGGGATTTGAATGAGCTGTGTATATTAAAATGCTACCTTAAATATGTTCATTGGCTTTGAGCCCTTTCTGTTATTATTGAAGTGCTGCTTCCTCTAGGGTAACTTCTGCTGTTCGAAAGGGGCCAGGAAGACCGGCACCACTCGGATTCTTAGCTCCACACGCTATTTTCCCGGCTCGCCAGGAAATGATGGCCAGGCACGGTGAGGTGGTAAAATCGCGTCCCGGTAGTGATTCTCGCCGGGCTCCCGCAACACCCGAGGGTCAGAAAATCTCAGGAGCTGGGAAGATCCAGCCTCACACGGGTGGGAAGATAACTAACGCGGTTTCACGCCGACGCAGAATGCGTGAAACCACTCCCCCGCGATTCGCCGGCCCCTGCAATGGGCGCGATGCGGCAGGAAAATCGCAGCCGTTATCTTGAAGAAGTTTGCGGCAGTTCTCCAGTTGCTTTTCCCAATACTTTACCCTCATCCAGAAACATCAGCAGAAACTGAGTATGACATTATCACATTACTGTTTGTGCAGAGTTTGCCGTGCCCACATTGCCTGCCCCTTCTCCTACATTTTTAAATCATTTGTTCCTGCGATGTTGCCCATCCTTAATTGCCCTTGAACGGAGTGGCTTGTTTGACCATTTCAGAGGGCAGTTGAGAGTTAACCACATTGTGCCATCTGATTGATTCTTTGCTGCCCTCTGAAATCTCCATTGGCCGCTGCCAACAGTGATGTGGGACTGGAGTTACAGGTAGGCCAGATTGGGTGAGGACGGCAGATTCCCTTCCCTAAAGTCATGCCTAACAAATTTGAATGAATTTTTTGATCATGTAACCAAGTGTGTGGATGAGGGTAGTGCGGTTGATGTAGTTTATATGGATTTCAGCAAAGCCTTTGACAAAGTCCCACAAGGGAGGCTTATTAAGAAGGCTAATGCACATGGAATACAGGGTGATCTGATAAGGTGGTTTCATAATTGGCTCAGCAGTAGGAGACAGAGGATGGTGACAGACGGCTGCTTTAGTGACTCGCATTCCAACCATTATTCATGTATTTGTCTGGAGACAATACACATCTTTTTAGCCTGTCTTGATGCTCTCTCCACTCACATTGTTTTGTTTCTTAAAGACTTGATTAGTTGTAAGTATTCGTATTCCAACCATTATTAATGTAAATTGAGTCTGTGTCTTTATATGCTCTGTTTGTGAACAGAATTCCCGCTCACCTGAAGAAGGGGCTTGCAGCTCCGAAAGCTTGTGTGGCTTTTACTATCAAATAAACCTGTTGGACTTTAACCTGGTGTTGTTAAACTTCTTACTGTTATTAGTGACTGGAGGCCAGTGACCAGTGACGTACCACAGGGAGCCGTGCTGGGCCCCCTATTGGGCCCGATTTTACCATTTAGAGATTAAGTGCCGGGTGTGGGCGTCAAACAGATCCGGGCCCGGAGGCCACGCTCCAGCGCGCCCATACGCTTTTTTTCTGGTGCCAGTCCAGTGGGCGGGGCTTAGCGCCGCCGGAACTGGCGCAGTTTGGAAAAAATCGGACAGAACGTGCCCGGGCGCGAAAAAAAAAGCAGAGAGCGGAGAGAGCCTCTCTGCCGTTCATCCTCTGGTCGGGGGGGAGGAGGGTGGGGTGGGAGGAGGGGAGGGGGTGTGGCTTATCATCCCCTGGGGGGCTGGGAGGGAAGGGGGTGTGACATCTCATTCCT
>NW_027591495.1:0-86908 GCF_964213995.1 Mustelus asterias | reverse complement strand
CTGTTTCTCTGCTGTAAACCTCTATGATTCTGAGTTTCATAGAAATAATGCATTTTACGCCCGTTTTGAGCAAGAGGTCAGCGAGAGCACACCTTCCACCAGCTCTCGCTGACCTCTTGCTCAAAATGGGTGTAATTTATGAATAATGAGTCTACAACAGCCCCGAATAAGGGTGAGAAAACCCAACTTAACAGAGGTTGAAAACCAAGAGGACAAACTGATCTGTTCCTCTCCCCATGGTACACTCAAGCACAAGCAAGGCCTTGAATTACTCAGATACTGAGCTAAATCTCTCTAATTTCCATAAAATCATTGACTCTCAAGGAGGCCATTTGGGCCATCGAGTCTGCACTGACTCTCTGACTGAATATCTTACCCAGGCCCACCCCCTGCCCTATTCAGAGATTCACTTGATTGATTCTGGAGTTGAGAGGTTTGGCTTATGAGGAGAGACTGAATGGACTGGGACTATACTCATTGGAATTTAAAAGAATGAGGGAGGGATCTTATAGAAATATATAAAATTATGAAAGGAATAGATAAGATAGAAACAGGGAGGTTCCACTGGAAGATGAAAGTAGAACTAGGGGGCATAGCCTCTAAATACAGGGGAGCAGATTTAGGATGAGTTGAGGAACCTCTTCACTTAAAGGGTTGTGAATCTGTGGAATTCCCTGCCCAGTGAAGCAGTTGAGACTACCTTATTGAATGTTTTTAAGTCAAGGATAGATCAATTTTTAAACAGTCAAGGAATTAAGGGTTATGGTGAGCGGATGGGTAAGTGGAGTTGAGTCCACAAAAAGATCAGCCATGATCTTATTAAATGATTAGCAAGCTCGAAGGGCCGAATGGTCTACTCCTGCTCCTAGTTCTTTTGTTTCCCGTAACCCCAAACATTTAGCAGAGCCAATGTACCTAACCAGCATGTCTTTCGAACTGTGGGAGGAAACCGGAGCATCTGGAGGAAACCCACGCAGACATGGGGAGAATGTGTAGACTCCACACAGACAGTGACCCAAGCCGGGAATCGAACCCAGGTCCCTGGCGCTGTGAGGCAGCAGTGCTAACCACTGTGCCTCCTGTGTAATATTTTGAGTGTTGAGGATTTCAAAAGCAGTTGACCATTGTTGCCTTTGCAGGTGTACTGGAGCACTTGAGGAAATTGGAAAAATGTGCTAACACGTTGGCCATAGAGCAAATGAAAGCACAGCACAGAGCGCAGGTTGTGCAGCAGAAGACAGCAGTCATCCAGCGACTGCGATCAAAAAGGGATGCACTGAGGACCAGAGTGACGGCACAATCTGCTGGAGTAAGCAATGGCATGAGCCTGCGTGTGCTTTGTGCTTTTGTTACAGTGCGATACAAGTGTGAGACAAGACCCTTCCCTTCACTTTTTTATTTGGAAAGCCCTTCACCTTTTTCTCATGCTTGTAGCAGTGGGGAGACAGATTTGGAGTATAGTTCCAGGGTTGGAGGCACTAGATTCAAACACTCACAATTCAGCGCAAAAGCTGTAACTGAGAGGGAAACCTTAAAGCAGAAGAGAACATATTCAGACCAATCATTCCTGTTAAAATACAAATACACAACAATAAAAGAGGGGATGGGAGGGGAAGGTTGGATTGGAGGGGGGGTCAAGGGGAATGGGAGGGAATGGAGTGGAGAACAAAGGGCATGAGAGAGAAGGGTGGGGCTTTGATTTGATTTATTATTGACACGTATTATCATACAGTGAAAAGTATTGTTTCTTGCGCGCTATACAGACAAAACATACCGTTCATAGAGAAAGAAACGAGAGAGTGCAAAATGTAGTGTAGTGGGGTGGGAATTTGAGGGTGTGGGGTGTAACTGTGTAATGGGCTTTTTCACCTGAATTTACCTATGCTTTATTTGCTCCAATGTTCCTGGGTGTGTGCGCCTCACAAACTATTAGTATTTTGGTTTGAATTCTGTGCCATCTGCCACTGTTGCAGTGTCTCAGTTGAGAGATGCTGTGTTTCAATAATGGGAACTCTGTATGAAGCCAATGTGTACTTTTTGTTTAAATTCTTTTCACAGGATGTGGGTGTCATTGGTGAGGCCAGCATTTACTGTTCATCTGTAATTGCCTCTTAAGAAGGTGATGGTGAGCTGCCTTCTCGAATCACAGTAAGAAGTCTCACAACACCAGGTTAAAGTCCAACAGGTTTATTAGCGGCGTTTGCTACCAAATAAACCTGTTGGACTTTAACCTGGTGTTGTGAGACTTCTTACTGTGTTTACCCCAGTCCAACGCCAGCATCTCCACTTCTTGAACCGCTGCAGTCCATGTGGTGTAGGTACATCCACAGTGCTGTTAGGTAGGGAATTCCAGAATTTAGACCCAGCAATGATGATGGAACAGTGATATATATCCTAGTCAGGAGTGTGGCTTGGGTAGCAACTTGCAGGTCGTGTTCCCATGCATCTGCTGCCCTTCTCCTTAAAGATGATGGAGGTTGCTGGTTTGGAAGGTGCTGTTGAAGGAGCAGCTTATAGAGGTCTATAAAATAATGAGGGGCACAGATCAGCTAGATAGTCGATATCTTTTCCCAAAGGTAGGTAGTCTTAAACTGGAGGGCATAGGTTTAAGGTGAGAGGGGAGAGATACAAAAGTGTCCAGAGGGGCAGTTGTTTTACACAGAGAGTGGTGAGTGTCTGGAACAATCTGCCAGAGGTGGTAGAGGCGGGTACAATTTTGTCTTTTAAAAAGCATTTGGATAGTTGGGTACGATGGGTATAGAGGGATGCGGGCAATTGGGATTAGTTTAGGGGTTTAAAAAAAAGGGTGGCACAGACAAGTTGGGCTGAAGGGCCTGTTTCTCTGCTGTAAACCTCTATGATTCTGAGTTTCATAGAAATAATGCATTTTACGCCCGTTTTGAGCAAGAGGTCAGCGAGAGCACACCTTCCACCAGCTCTCGCTGACCTCTTGCTCAAAATGGGTGTAATTTATGAATAATGAGTCTACAACAGCCCCGAATAAGGGTGGGAAAACCCCAACTTAACAGAGGTTGAAAACCAAGAGGACAAACAGATCTGTTCCTCTCCCCATGGTACACTCAAGCACAGGGGGGGAGGTGATGAGGCAGAGGTCATGGCACATGTTGGTACCAATGACATTGGTACCGGGAGTGTTGCAAGTAAAACGGATGAGTTGAGAGCAATGATTGACATGTGGAAGTGTGATATAGTAGCCATCATAGAGACATGGTTAAAGGAAGGACATGATTGGCAACTCAACATTGCGGGATATAGAATCTTCAGGCGAGACAGGAGAGGAGCTAAAAGAGGAGGAGGCATTGTATTATTAGTTAAGGAGGCAGTTACTTAAGATTTACTGTCATAGTGAAAGATGATATATTGGACGGAGCATCAAATGAAGCTTTGCAGGTTGAGCTTAGGAATAAACACCTACATTGTTAGGTGTTTATTATAGACCCCCAGATAGTCAGAGGGATATTGAGGAGCAAATCTGTGCTCAGTTTGTGGAGGTGTGTAAAACCAATAACAACAGGGTTATTATATTAGGTGATTTCAACTTTCCCAACACTAACTGGGACATACATGGTGTTAAGAACAACAAAGAACAGTAAAGCACAGGAACCGGCCCTTCGGTCCACCAAGTCTGTGCCGACACAAATGCCTCGCTAATCTAATATTTTCTTGCCTCTACATAGTCCATATCCCTCTATTCGCTGCCTATTCATGTATCTATCCAGATGCCTCTTGAATGTTGTTATAGAATCTGCTTCCACCACCTCCTCCGGCAGCGCGTTCCAGGCATTCACCACCCTCTGTGTGAAAAACTTGCCCCTTACATCTCTTTTAAACTTTCCCCCTCTCACTCTCAACCTGTGCCCCCGAGTAATTGACCCTTTCACCCTGGAGAAAAAAACTCTGACTATCCACTCGATCATAATAACAGAACAAAGAACAGTACAGCACAGGAAACAGGCCCTTCGGCCCTCCAAGCCTGTGCCGCTCATTGGTCCAACTAGACCATTCGTTTGTATCCCTCCATTCCCAGGCTGCTCATGTGCCTTTATCACTTGCCTTTATCAATCAAGGCATGATTACAAAAACGGAAGTCATCTTGGAGCTGTATAGAACTTTAGTGAGGCCACAGCTCGAGTACTGCATGCACTTCTGGTCACCACATTATCGGAAGGATGTGATTGCACTGGAGAGGATGCAGAGGAGATTCACCAGCATGCTGCCTGGGATGGAACAATTAAGTTATGAAGAGAGGTTGGAGAGGCTTGGGTGGTTTAAGTTAGAACAGAGAAGACTGAGGGATGACCTGATTGAGGTGTACAAGAGAGACATGGACAGGGTGAATAAGGAGCAGTTATTACCCTTAGTTGAAGAGTCAGTCACAAGGTTGACTGACATGACTGACCCTTCAACAGAAGGTAGTTGTAGAGGGTTGTTTTTCAAATTGGAAGCTTGTGACCAGCAGTGTGCCTCAGGGATCGGTGCTGGGTCTGTAGTCTATAACCATAGATCTAGGGGTACAGGTTCAAAGCTCCTTGAAAATGGAGTCACAGGTGGACAGAGTGGTGAAGAAGGCATTCGGCATGCTTGGTTTCATTGGTCAGAACATTGAATACAGGAGTTGGGACGTCTTGTTGAAGTTGTACAAGACATTGGTAAGGTCACACTTGGAATACTGTGTACAGTTCTGGTCACCCTATTATAGAAAGGATATTATTAAACTAGAAAGAGTGCAGAAAAGATTTACTAGGATGCTACTGGGACTTGATGGTTTGAGTTATAAGGAGAGGCTGGATAGACTGGGACTTTTTCTCTGGAGCGTAGGAGGTTGAGGAGTGATCTTATCGAAATCTATAGAATAATGAGGGGCACAGATCAGCTAGATAGTCAATATCTTTTCCCAAAGGTAGGGGAGTCTAAAACTGGAGGGCATAGGTTTAAGGTGAGAGGGGAGAGATACAAAAAGGTCCTGAGGGGCCATTTTTTCAGAGGGTGGTGAGTGTCTGGAACGAGCTGCCAGAGATAGTAGTAGAGGCGGGTACAATTTTGCCTTTTAAAAAGTGTTTAGATAGTTACATGGGTAAGATGGGTATAGAGGGATTTGGGCCAAACGTGGGCATTTGGGACTGGCTTAGTGGTTTAAAGGGATGGCATGGACAAGTTGGGCCGAAGGGCCTGTTTCAATACTGTAAACCTCTATGACTCTCCTCATAGTCAACACCCTCGAGACCAGGAAATATCCTGGTGAACCTTCTTTACACTCTCGCTAAAGCTTCCTTCTGGTAGCGTGGAGACCAGAACTGCACGCAACATTCCAAATGCAGCCTAACCAAGGTTTTGTACAGCTGCAACATGATTTCCCAACTCTTGCACTCAGTGCCCCGGCTGATGACGATAAGCATGCCTCTTAATCACCTTGGGTTGCCACTTTTAGGGAACTGTGGACCTGCGCGCCCTCTGTATGTTAATGTTCCTAAAGGTTCTGCCATTTACAGTATAATTCACACCTAAATTTGATCCTCCAAAGTGCATCACCTCACATTTGTCCGGATTAAACTTCATCTGCCATTTCTGTGCCCAAGTCTCCAATCTGTCTATATCCTGTTGTATCCTCTGACAATCCCCGGCACTATCAGCAACTCCACCAATCTTCGTGTCATCCGCAAATTTACTGATCAGACTATCCACATTTTCCTCCATATCATTTATATATACCATAAACAACAGAGGTCCCAGCAGTGATCCATGCGGAACACCACTGGCTACAGATCTCCATTCCGAAAAACATCCTTCCACTGCTACCCTCTGTCTTCTATAACCAAGTAAGAAGTCTCACAACACCAGGTTCAAGTCCAACAGGTTTATTTGGTAGCAAAATCCACTAGCTTTCGGAGCGCTGCTCCTTCGTCAGGCAAGTGGGAGTTCTGTTCACAAACGGGGCATATAGAGAGACAAACTCAATTTACAAAATAATGGTTGGAATGCGAGTCTTTACAGGTAATCAAGTCTAAAGGTACAGACAATGTGAGTGGAGAGAGCGTTAAGCACAGGTTAAAGAGATATGTATTGTCTCCAGACAAGACAGTTAGAGATTTTGCAAGCCCAGGCAAGTCATGGGGGTTACAGATAGTGTGACATGAACCCAAGATCCCGGTTGAGGCCGTAGTCGTGTGTGGAACTTGGCTATCGGTCTCTGCTCAGCGACTCTGTCGTGTGTCGTGAATGCCGCCTTGGAGAACGCTTACCCGAAGATCAGAGGCCGAATGCCCGTGACGGCTGAAGTGTTCCCCAACAGGAAGAGAACACTCTTGCCTGGTGATTGTTGAGTGGTGTTCATTCATCTGTTTTCGTAGCGTCTGCATGGTCTCCCCAATGTACCATGCCTCGGGACATCCTTTCCTGCAGCGTATCAGGTAGACAATGTTGGCTGAGTTGCAAGAGTGTGTACCTGGTGGATGGTGTTCTCACGTGAGATGATGGCATCCGTGTCGATGATCCGGCACGTCTTGCAGAGGTTGCTGTGGCAGGGTTGTGTGGTGTCGTAGTCACTGTTCTCCTGAAGGCTGGGTAGTTTGCTGCGGACAATGGTCTGTTTGAAGGCAAGAAGTGGGGGTGTGGGAATGGCCTTGGTGAGATGTTCGTCTTCATCAATGACACGTTGAAGCCTTTGGAGAAGAGGTCGTAGCTTCTCCGCTCCGGGGAAGTACTGGACGATGAAGGGTACTCTGTCCACCGTGTCCTGTGTTTGTCTTCTGAGGAGGTCGGTGCGGTTTTTCGCTGTGGTGCGTCGGAACTGTTGATCGATGAGTCGAGCGCCATATTCTGTTCTTATGAGGGCATCTTTCAGCGTCTGGAGGTGTCTGTTGCGATCCTCCTCATCTGAGCAGATCCTATGTATACGGAGGGCTTGTCTGTAGGGGATGGCTTCTTTAACTCGTTTAGGGTGGAAGCTGGAGAAGTGGAGCATCGTGAGGTTATCCGTGGGCTTGCGGTACAGTGAAGTGCTGAGGTGACTATCCTTGATGGAGATGCGTGTGTCCAAGAATGCAACCGATTCCGGAGAGTAGTCCATGGTGAGTCTGATGGTGGGATGGATCTTGTTGATGTCATCATAGAGTTGTTTCAGTGATTGTTCATCATGAGTCCAAAGGTAGAAAATGTCATCGATGTATCTAGTGTATAGCATCGGTTGAAGGTCCTGTGCGGTGAAGAAGTCTTGTTTGAACCTGTGCATGAAGATGTTGGCATATTGAGGTGCGAATTTGGTCCCCATGGCTGTTCCGTGTGTCTGGATGAAGAACTGGTTGTTGAAGGTGAAGACGTTGTGGTCCAGGATGAAGCGGATGAGTTGTAAAATTGCATCTGGACTCTGGCAGTTGTCGGCGTTGAGTACTGAGGCAGTTGCAGCAATGCCATTGCCGTGGGGGATGCTGGTGTAGAGTGCCGAGACATCCATTGTGACGAGGAGTGCTCCTGGTTCAACTGCTCCATGTGTGCTGAGTTTCTGTAGGTAGTCCGTAGTGTCGCGACAAAAGCTGGGGGTTCTTTGTACAATGGGTTTCAGAATGCCCTTGACGTAGCCGATGAGGTTCTCACACAGGGTCCCACTGCCCGATATGATGGGACGGCCGGGTGTGTTTGCCTTGTGTATCTTCAGGAGGCAGTAGAGATCTCCAACGCGGGGAGTACGTGGGATGAGAGCACGGAAGGTGCTCTGAAGGTCTGGATCAAAGGTCTTGATCAGTCTGAGTTGACGGGTGTGTTCTTTGGTTCTTCTATAACCAAGTCAGTTCTGTATCCATCCAGCCAGCCCACCCCGATTTTTAGTTCTTATTTCAGTCTGCCATGTGGGATCTTGTCAAATGCCTTATTAAAGTCCATATAAACTACATCCACAGCCCTTCCCTCATCAATTATCTTTGTCACGTCTTCAAAAAACTCAATTTACTGAATGAAGCACCAAATGAGGCTGTTTGGATTGAGCTCCGAAATAAAAAAGGGGCACCGCACTGCTAGGGCTGTACTATAGACCCCCAAATAGTGGAAAGGAGTTAGAAGAGCAAATATGTAGAGAGATTTGAGAGTGTAAAACAATAGGCTGTAATCATTGGGGAATTCAACCACTCTGATAGCAACTGGGATACAAACAGTGTGAAAGGCACAGAGGGCACAACATTCTTGAAATGAAGCTGGGCAAGTGGATGAGGCGCAGAGGGGAGCATTGTGGAGATAGCAACCATAATGCAGTTAGATTTAGCATCATTATCGAAAAGTACAAGGATAGAACAGTGGAGGCTGAGGGGTGACTTGATTGCGGTGTACAAAATTATGAGGGGCCTAGACACGAGAAACAGGAACGACTTGCTTCCCCTAACTGAGGGGTCAATTATCAAGGGGCATTGATTTATGGTGATTGGTAGAAGGATTAGAGAGGGTATGAGGATAAACATTTCCACCCAGGGGCTGATAGGTGTCTGGAATTCACGACCTAGAATGGTGGTTGAGGTAAAAACCCTCAACTCATTGAAAAAGGACCTGGACCTGCATCTGAAGTAACAAAGAACAGAACAGTACAGCACAGGAAACAGGCCCTTCGGCCCTCCAAGCCTGTGCCGCTCCTTGGTCCAACTAGACCAATCGTTTGTACCCCTCCATTCCCAGGCTGCTCATGTGACTATCCAGGTAAGTCTTAAACGATGTCAGCATGCCTGCCTCTACTACCTTACTTGGCAACGCATTCCAGGCCCCCACCACCCTCTGTGTAAAAAACGTCCCTCTGATATCTGAGTTATACTTCACTCCTCTCACCTTGAGCCCGTGACCCCTCGTGATCGAGGCTATGGGCCAAGTACTGGAATGTAGGGTTAAAATGAGTGGCTAGTTTTTTTCTCTTTTTTTGGCTGGCGTAGACATTGGACTGAAGGGTTCCTCCTGTGCCATTTCAATGTTTCTATATCAAGTTGAGGTGTAATGTTGTCTACAGACAGCTAGTAACAGTTTGGTGTTGGTCTCACATTCCCACACTAACACCAGGACTCTCTTATGTGCAGCCCATGTTGGATATCCTAGCAGATACACAAGCAGCCTTGACGCCACAGTTGGACCAGGTAGATGTCAGTACCACATTACTGAAAGAGAGGGTCGAGACTCTGCAGGATATTCTAGAGGCTTATCATCTTACAGGTGGGTCCCTTTTACATCCAAACATCACTCAACGTACATCAACTCACAGTTGGGTAGAGTCAAAAGAGGTTTAGTGTGGTGTGAGCACTGACTACATGAGAAAATAAGAGCGGGAGTGGTCCACATAGCCCCTTGGCTTTGTCATGTTATATGATTATTGGCTGTAGCTCCACTTTCTCACTCACTCCCCATATCCCTTGATTCCCTGAGAGACTGAATCTATCCATTTCAACCTTCAATATGTTCAACAATGGAGTATCCATGACCCATGGAGCAGAGAATTCCAAAGATTCACAATGATCATCAGTGAATTCATTTCTCCTCCTCTGAGTCCTAAACGATTGACCCCTTATCCTGATACTGTGCCGCATATTCCAGATTCCCCAGCCAGGGGAAACAACCTCTCTGTCTATTCTCTCAGGTCCCATCATCATTTTAAATGTTTCAATGAAATCGCTTCTCATTCTTGTAAACTTCAGAGAATATAGACCCAATTTACTCAGCCTTTCACTCTGGGAACCAATCTAGTGAACCTTTGCCACATTATCTCCAATGTAATATAAAATTCCTTAAATCTGGAGAATCAAACTGCATTGCACAATTCCAGATGTGGTCACCAAGGACCTAGAATTGTAGCAAGACTTCTCTATTCTTGTATTCCAATCCCCTTGTACTTAAGGCCAACATGCCATTTGCCTTTTTAATTGCTTGCTTTACTTGCATGCTAACTTTCTGTTGTTCCTTGTACGAGTACGCCCAAATCTCTCTGAACATCAACTTTTATTTTAAGAAAAGTTCTGTTTTTCTATTCTTGCAAGAAAGTGAATAACATTACACTTCCTCACAATACACTCCATCTGCCATCTTGTTCCCACTCTCCTAACCCTGTCTATATATTCTATCAGCCTCTTTATTTGATATACATACACAGGCTGACTGCACATACAATATAAAACACTGACAATCAACATGTTGCATCTTGGCTGTATGTTGACCCATACTGAAGCTGTGAATAGGTTAAATTCAGAGCAAGTTTAGTTACTCACTGAGCTGTAATTGTTCCACAGGAGCAGGCTGAGGGGAAGGGAGTGTGTTTCTGCATTTGATTTATTTATTTTTCAGTTAAATTTATGTTAAAAATCGGAGGTTTTTTTCCAAAACAGGAAGTAGGCCCATGAGAAGCCTGGGAAGGTTTTTGGAGGGTTTAAAAGCAGGCCGTACTTTTGAGCTGGCAGCGTTGGGAGCGGGCAGTGGAGTGAGTGGGAAGCAGAGTGAGAGCTGACGGGCTTTGGCTCATCGGGCTTCGGTGTAAACAGGCAGAGGTGGGGTAGGTTTAGACAGTTTTTCCTGTGTCAGTGGAAGAAAGGGGGAATTATGAGTGTGAGGCCAGTTTGTTGTTCTCAGTGTCGGATGTGAGAGGTCCTGAAGTCAGCTAGCCTCCCGGACATCCATATCTGCGCCAGGTGCGTCGAGCTGCAGCTCCTAAGGGACCACATTGAGGAACTGGAACTGCAGCTCAATGACCTTCGTCTGGTTAGGGAGAATGAGGAGGTGATAGATAGGAGTTACAGGCAGGTGGTCACACCGGGGCCACGGGAGACAGACAAGTGGGTCACGGTTAGGAAGGGGAAGGGGAAAGGTCAGGTACTAGAGAGTACCCCAGTGGCTGTGCCCCTTAAAAATAAGTACTCCTGTTTGAGTGCTGTTGGGGGGAGCAGCCTACCTGGGGGAAGCAACAGTGGCCGTGCCTCCGGCGCAGAGTCCGGCCCGGCAGCTCAGAAGGGGAGGGAAAGGGAGGATGAGCAAACTGACCACAGCACCAAGGTACAGGGAGCCGTCCAAGTGGGGGGAGAAACAAGAAATGTAGTTGAAATTGGGGATAGTACACTTTTGGATGCTGTTTGGCGGGGGGTCGACTTAGCAGGGGATAAGCCATGGTGTACAGGTCACTGGCTCAGAGTCTGTCCTTGTGGCTCAGAAGGGAAGGGGGGAGCGGAGTAGAGGATTAGTCATTGGGGACTCCATAGTTAAAGGGACGGATAGGAGATTCTGCGGGAACGAGAGAGACTCGCGGTTGGTGTGTTGCCTCCCAGGAGCCAGAGTCCGCGATGTCTCGGATCGTGTTTTTGAAATCCTTAAGGGGGAGGGGGACCAGCCCCAAGTTGTGGTTCACAAAGGCACTCAACACATAGGTAGGAAAAGGGATGGGGATGTAAGGCAGAAATCCAGGGAGTTAGGGTGGAAGCTTAGGGCGAGAACAAACAGAGTTGTTATCTCTGGTTTGTTACCCGTGCCACGTGATAGTGAGGAGAGGAATAGGGAGAGAGAGCAGTTGAACACGTGGTTACAGGGATGGTGCAGGAGGGAGGGATTCAGATACCTGGACAATTGGGGCTCTTTCCGGGGTAGGTGGGACCTCTACAAACAGAATGGTCTGCACCTGAACCAGAGGGGTACCAATATCTTGGGGGGGAAATTTGCTAATGCTCTTCGGGAGGGTTTAAACTAATTCAGCAGGGGGGTGGGTACCTGAATTGTAGCTCCGGTGTACAGGAGGTTGAGAGTAGTGAGGTCATGGATGAGGTTTCAGAGTCGCAGGAGTGTACTGGCAGGCAGGCAGGTGGTCTGAAGTGTGTATACTTCAACGCCAGGAGCATCCGGAATAAGGTGGGTGAGCTTGCAGCATGGGTTGGTACCTGGGATTTCGATGTTGTGGCCATTTCGGAGACATGGATAGAGCAGGGACCGGAATGGTTGTTGCAGGTTCCGGGGTTTGGATGTTTCAGTAAGAGCAGGGAAGGTGGTAAAAGAGGAGGAGGTGTGGCATTGTTAGTCAAGGACAGTATTATGGTGGCAGAAAGGACATTTGATGAGGACTCATCTACTGAGGTAGTTTGGGCTGAGGTTAGAAACAGGAAAGGAGAGGTCACCCTGTTGGGAGTTTTTTATAGACCTCCGAAAAGTTCCAGAGATGGAGAGGAAAAGATTGCAAAGATGATTCTGGATAGGAGCGAAAGTAACAGGGTAGTTGTACTGGGGGACTTTAACTTTACAAATATTGACTGGAAAAGCTATAGTTCGAGTACTTTAGAGGGGTCGGTTTTTGTCCAGTGTGTGCAGGAAGGCTTCCTGACGCAGTATGTAGATAGACCAACAAGAGGCGAGGCCACATTGGATTTGGTACTGGGTGATGAACCAGGCCAGGTGTTAGATTTGGAGGTAGGTGAGCACTTTGGTGACAGTGACCACAATTCGATTACGTTTACCTTAGCAATGGAAAAGGATGGGTATATACCAAAGGGCAAGAGTTATAGCTGGGGGAAAGGAAATTATGATGCGATTAGGTGAGATTTAGCTGGCATAGGTTGGGGAAGGAAACTGCAGGGGATGGGCACAATTGTAATGTGGAACTTGTTCAAGGAACAGCTACTATGCGTCCTTGATAAATATGTACCTGTCAGGCAGGGAGGAAGCAGACGTGTGAGGGAACCGTGGTTTACTAAGGAGGTTAAATCTCTTGTGAAGAGGAAGAAGGAGACTTATGTTAAGATGAGACGTGAAGGCTCAGTTAGGGCGCTTGAGAGTTACAAGTTAGCCAGGAAGGACCTAAAGAAAGAGTTAAGAAGAGCCAGGAGGGGTCATGAGAAGTCTTTGGCAGGTAGGATCAAGGAAAACCCTAAAGCTTTCTATAGGTATGTCAGGAGTAAAAGAATGACTAGGGTAAGATTAGGGCTAGTCAAGGACAGTAGTGGGAAGTTGTGCGTTGGGTCTGAAGAGATAGGAGAGGCACTAAATGAATATTTTTCGTCGGTATTCACACTGGAGAGGGACAGTGTTGTCGAGGGGAGTACTGAGATGCAGGCTGTTGGACTGGATGGGATTGATGTTCATAAGGAGGAGGTGTTAGCAATTCTGGAAAGGGTAAAAATAGATAAGTCCCCTGGGCCGGATGGGATTTATCCTAGGATTCTCTGGGAGGCTAGAGAGGAGATTGCAGAGCCTTTGGCTTTGATCTTTGTGTCGTCATTGTCTACAGGAACAGTGCCAGAAGACTGGAGGATAGCAAATGTTGTCCCCTTGTTCAAGAAGGGGAGTAGGGACAACCCTGGTAATTATAGACCGGTGAGCCTTACTTCTGTTGTGGGCAAAGTATTGGAAAGGATTATAAGAGATAGGATTTATAATCACCTAGAAAGGAATAATTTGATTAGGGATAGTCAGCACGGTTTTGTGAAGGGTAGGTCGTGCCTCACAAACCTTTTTGAGTTCTTTGAGAAGGTGACCAAAGAGGTGGATGAGGGTAAAGCGGTTAATGTGGTGTATATGAATTTCAGCAAAGCGTTTGATGAGGCTCCCCATGGCAAGCCTTTGCAGAAAATACGGACACATGGGATTGAGGGTGATTTAGTGGTTTGGATCAGGAATTGGCTAGGTGTAAGAAAACAGAGGTTGGTGGTTGATGGGAAATGTTCATCCTGGAGTTCAGTTACTAGTGGTGTACCGCAAGGATCTGTTTTGGGGCCACTGCTGTTTTTATTAATGACCTGGATGAGGGCGTGGAAGGATGGATTAGTAAATTTGCGGATGACACTAAAGTCGGTGGCGTTGTAGACAGTGCGGAGGGAAGTGGCAGGTTACAGAGGGACATAGATAAGCTGCAGAGCTGGGCTGAGAGGTGGCAAATGGAGTTTAATGCGGAAAAGTGTGAGGTGATTCACTTTGGAAGGAGTAACAGGAATACAGAGTACTGGGCTAATGGTAAGATACTTGGTAGTGTGGATGAACAGAGGGACCTGGGTGTCCATGTGCATAGATCCCTGAAAGTTGGCACCCAGGTTGATAGGGTTGTTAAGAAGGCGTACGGTGTGTTGGCTTTTATTGGTAGAGGGATTGAGTTTCGGAGCCAGGAGGTCATGCTGCAACTGTACAAAACTCTGGTGCAGCCGCATTTGGAGTATTGCGTACAGTTCTGGTTGCCGTATTATAGGAAAGATGTGGAAGTGTTGGAAAGGGTGCAGAGGAGATTTACCAGGATGTTGCCTGGTATGGTGGGAAAATCGTATGAGGAAAGGCTGAGGGGCTTGAGGTTGTTTTCGTTGGAGAGAAGAAGGTTAAGAGGTGACTTAATAGAGGCATACAAGATGATCAGAGGATTAGATAGGGTGGATAGTGAGAGCCTTTTTCCTCGGATGGTGATGGCTAGCACGAGGGGACATAGCTTTAAATTGAGGGGTGAGAGATATAGGACAGATGTTAGAGGTAGGTTCTTTACTCAGAGAGTAGTAAGGGCGTGGAATGCCCTGCCTGCTGCAGTAGTGGACTCGTCAACATTAAGAGCATTCAAATGGTTATTGGATAAACATGGATGATATTGGAATAGTGTAGATTAGAGGGGCTTTAGATTGGTTCCACTGGTCGGCGCAACATCGAGGGCCGAAGGGCCTGTACTGCGCTGTAATGTTCTATGTAATGTTGGTATGGACCCCCAGAAGGAGTTGTGGGACTAGGCCACATTAAACTTGGCATGCTCATTGACAATGCTAGGTATGACCAGCTTACAGCATCATGAACAGTAATAGCTTTAATTCAGACCGTGCTAACTCACCCTCTCCACTATATATTTCATTCAGTGCAATGGTATTGTAAAGATTAGCCTTCTGATGACTGTGACCATAATTTCATATAATTCACTTGTTTAAAACTACACTGGGTATACAACCTAGTGGAATGGAGGGGAAGATTAATTGAAGTTTGTACGCAGAACTCTTTCTGTTGGAGAAAATGTAGAACATGCAAATTAATGCATTCTAAGGATCATTAAACACTGACCAAGAAAACACATTATCCAAAATGGATTAACAACTTTAGACAAGAGGAAATATAAGCAAATCAAACTTCAAATGAATCACAAATCAGTAGATATTCTTTCTTGTAACTTTGTTTATTTACCAGTGTCACAAGTAGGCTTACATTAACACTGCAATGAAGTTACTGTGAAAATCCCCTGGGCCTTGTGTTATTAGAACATAGAACAGTACAGCACAGAACAGGCCCTTCGGCCCACGATGTTGTGCCGACCTTCATCTGAAACCAAGATCAAGCTATTCCACTCCCTACCATCCTGGTGTGCTCCATGTGCCTATCCAATAACCGCTTAAATGTTCCTAAAGTGTCTGACTCCACTATCACTGCAGGCAGTCCATTCCACACCCCAACCACTCTCTGCGTGAAGAACCTACCTCTGATATCCTTCCTATATCTCCCACCATGAACCCTATAGTTATGCCCCCTTGTAATAGCTCCATCCACCCGAGGAAATAGTCTTTGAACGTTCACTCGATCTATCCCCTTCATCATTTTATAAACCTCTATTAAGTCTCATATCTTGTTAAACACCACTCAGTCCCTCTTTGTATGGAACTGGATACTGTGATCTCACATGTTGCTACACTTCTCTTTTCAGAGAGCAACCCGAAAAACAAACCAGTAACAGCTCATTCTCCCACAATCAAACTGTTTTAATTGATTCTCACACTGATCTACAGATCTGTTTCTGACTGACTCTCTCACTGTCTACAAAGATGCTTCAGCGTCATTTGCTTACAGTGATGCTTCAGCGTGATTTGGACAGGCTGAGTGTGTGGGCATGTGCATGGCAGATGCAGCATAATGTGGATAAATGTGAGGTTATCCACTTGGTAGCAATAATAGGAAGACAGATTATTACCTGAATGAGTAAATTGAGAGAGGTGGATACTCGGTGAGACCTTGTTATCCTCGTGCATCAGTCACTGAAAGTAAGTGCACAGGTACAGCAGGCAGTAAAGAAGGCAAATGGTACGTTGGCCTTCATAGCGGGTGGATTTAAGCATATGGATAGGGATGTTTTGCTGCAATTGTATAGGGTCTAGTGAGGCCGCGCCTGTGTGCAGTTTTGATGTCCTTATCTGAAGAAGGATGTCCTTGCTATAGAGGGAGCACAGCGAAGGTTTACCAGGCTGATTCCTGGGATGGCAGGTCTGTCACATGAGGAGAGACTAAGCCGGTTATGATTGTATTCATGTGAGTTTAGAAGAGAGAGGGATCTCATAGAAACTTATAAAATTCTAACAGGGTTAGACAGGGTAGATTCAGAAAGAATGTTCCCGATGGTGGGGGGAGTCCAGAACTAGGGGTCATAGTTTGAGGATAAGGGGTAAACCTTTTAGGACTGAAGTGAGGAGAAATTTCTTCACCCAGAGGGTGGTGAATGTGTGGAATTCGCTACCACAGAATGTAGTTGAGGCTAAAACGTTGTCTGATTTTTGAGAAGAAATTAAATATAGTTCTTGTGGCTAAAGGGACCAAGGGATATGGGGGGGGAGGGGAGGAATCAGGGAATTGAATTTGATGATCAAGATGAATGGCGGAGCAGGCTTGAGGGGCCAAATGGCCTCCTCCTGCTTTTGTTTTCTGCTTCTATAATCGTAGCGGTAGGTTCTATTTACTCGTTGTTCTGTTTATCTGTAATTCCTATTTGAAGCATGCTCTTTTTTATTTGAATGTTTATTTTGAATCATTGAGACTTATTGCACAGAAAGAGGCCATTTAGCCATATGTGTCTGTGTGGAAATTGAGTCAGATATCAGAGTCACTGGGGCAGTCAGAGGGAAAGATGTGAACAGATGTTCAGATGCTGATTGCTAGCTATCATTGGTCTTTTGCTGTTCCTATGTAGGGATTAGTGCTAAGGTGAGAGAGCTGAACTCCGCATTCACTTTCTGTATCAACACGGCATATGAGGGCAGCTACCTCGATTCCTATTACCTGGACATTCAGACCCAGCATCCTCGCAAGATCATTTGTCACAACATTCCTGCCTTCATCCCTGTGGAGCAGATGGCTCGCACCTACCTCGAGCTGGACCTGCGGCGATTCATGGATCTACTGTGTGACGCCCTGAATGCCTACACCAGCAGAAGATATCAGGTGGAGCAGTTACAGGTATAAAGCAGAGCAACCTCAGGCTATAGTTACAGAGTAAAGCCCCTTCTACACTGTCCCCATCAAACACTCCCAGGACAGGTACAGCACGGGATTAGTTACAGAGTAAAACCCCTTCTACACTGTCCCCATCAAACACTCCCAGGACAGGTACAGCATGGGGTTAGATACAGAGTAAAGCGCTCTCTACATTGTCCCCCATCAAACACGATGTGGAGATGCCGGCGTTGGACTGGGGTAAACACAGTAAGAAGTCTCACAACACCAGGTTAAAGTCCAACAGGTTTATTTGGTAGCACGTCGTACAGGACAGGTACCCCATCAAACACTCCCAGGACAGGTACAGCATGGGGTTAGATACAGAGCAAAGCTCCCTCTACACTGTCCCCATCAAACACTCGTAGGATTAGATACAGAGTAAAAGCTCCTGGGAGTGTTATGCTGCAAATCTGTGGGGTTATAGGAAGTTAATCACTAATGGTAACACTCTTTCCCAGGAACTCCACAGCATGTTCCTAACTGGCCAAGTACAGAGGAATGCTGCCTATAACTTACTGAAGTTTCGGTATCCAATTTTGTGTGGGGACATGGAGCAAGACGTCCAGGTGAAACTGGTCTATAAGGATCTTGCATGCTATCTTCCGACTGGAGTTACACTCACCTGTACAGGTAAGAGCTGATAGGAATTGACTTCCTGTACATGATAATCAGACAATGGCATTGTTCTTTCTCCTCGCGTTGTTATTGAGCCTTGCTGAGGTGCACGTGAATTTTAACTTTGTGTGATGGGTACTGGGATCTGATCCATGACAATTGAGGGTTTGAGTTTAGGAGTCCAGGGATAATGATACAGCTATATAAGACCCTTGTCAGACCCCACTTGGAGTACTGTGCTCAGTTCTGGTCGCCTCATTACAGGATGTGGAAAAGATTGAAAGGGTGCAGAGGCGATTTACAAGGATGTTGCCTGGATTGAGTGGCATGCCTTATGAGGATAGGCTGAGGGAGCTCAGTCTTTTCTCCTTGGAGAGACGAAGGATGAGAGGAGACCTAATAGAAGTATATAAGATGTTGAGAGACATAGATTGGGTGGACTCTCAGAGGCTTTTTCCCAGGGTGGAAATGTCTACTACGAGAGGACACAGGTTTAAGGTGCTGGGGGGTAGGTACAGGGGAGATGTTAGGGGTAAGTTTTTCACACAGAGGGTGGTGGGCGAGTGGAATCGGCTGCCATCAGTGGTGGTGGAGGCAAACTCAATAGGGTCTTTTAAGAGACTCCTGGATGAGTACATGGGACTTAATAGGATGGAGGGTTATAGGTAGGCCTAAAAGGTAGGGATATGTTCGGCACAACTTGTGGGGCCGAAGGGCCTGTTTTGTGCTGTAGTTTTCTATGTTTCTATTGCAAGTCCTGTGATTTGTTCCTGATCATTATGCAGTGAATGTAGTTTAGAGAGAATATGGACCAGCCAGGGTATCTGCATCTGGCAATGGCTCTGATGAACATAAGAACTAGAAGCAGGAGTAGGCCATCTGGCCCCTCGAGCCTGCTCCGCCATTCAATAAGATCATGGTTGATCTTTTCATGGACTCAGCTCCACTTACCCGCCCGCTTACCATAACCCTTAATTCCTTTACTGTTCAAAAATTTATCTATCCTTGCCTTAAAAACATTCAATGAGGTAGCCTCAACTGCTTCACTGGGCAGGGAATTCCACAGATTCACAACCCTTTGTGTGAAGAAGTTCCTCCTCAACTCAGTCCTAAATCTGCTTCCCCTTATTTTGAGGCTATGCCCCCTAGTCCTAGTTTCACCCACCAGTGGAAACAACTTCCCTGCTTCTATCTTATCTATTCCCCTCATAATTTTATATGTTTCTATAAGATCTCTCCATATTCTTCTGAATTCCAATGAGTTTAGCCCCAGTCTACTCAGTCTCTCCTCATAAGCCAACCCTCTCAACTCAGGAATCAACCTAGTGAATCTCCTCTGCACCCCCTCCAGTGCCAGTATATCCTTTCTCAAGTAAGGAGACCAAAACTACACAGTACTCCAGGTGTGGCCTCACCAGCACCTTATACAGCTGCAACATAACCTTGCTGTTTTTAAACTGCATCCCTCTAGCAATAAAGGACAAAATTCCATTTGCCGCCTTAATTACAAACCAGCTGCTTGTGATTCTTGCACAAGGACAACCAGGTCCCTCTGCACAGCAGCATGCTGCAATTTTTTACCATTTAAATAATATTCCATTTTGCTGTTATTCCTACCAAAATCGATGACCTCACATTTACCAACATTGTACTCAATCTGCCAGACCCTCGCCCACTCACTTAGACTATCTATATCCCTTTGCAGACTTTCAGCACATTTTGCTCTTCCACCCATCTTGGTGTCTTGGTGTCATCTGCGAATTTTGACACACTACACTTGGTCTCCAACTCCAAATCATCTCTGTAAATCGTAAACAATTGCGGTCCCAACACTGATCCCTGAGGCACACCACTGGTCACTGATCGCCAACCAGAAAAACACTCATTTACTCCCACTCTTTGCTTTCTGTTAGTTAACCAATGCTCTATCCATGCTAATACATCACCCGTAACACTGTGCACCTTTATCTTATGCAGCAGTCTTTGGTGCGGCGCCTTGTCAAATGCCTTCTGGAAATCCAGATAGACGACATCCACAAGTTCCCCATTGTCCACTGTGCATGTAATGTTCTCAAAGAATTCCACCAAATTAGTCAAACATGACCTTCCCTTCATGAACCCATTCTGCGTCTTACTGATGGGACAATTTATATCCCATATATTTATATGAAGGGTCAGTCAGACTCTAAATGTTAGCTGTTTTCTCTCCACAGATGCTGAAAGACCTGCTGAGATTTTCTGCTTTTATTTTCGATTCCAGCATCCACAGTAATTTGCTGTTTTTTTTTACACCTATTCCCTGTTCAGTGATCCTCTGGGTTCGAGAGAAGACAGCTTGCAAATTATTATTTTCACAGGATGTGGGCATTGCTAGCTAGTCCAACATTTTTATAACGCATCCCTAATTCCCTTGAAAAATGGTGTTGAGCTGCCTTCCTGAACTGCTGCAGTCCAGGTATTGTAGGCACAGCTGTTGGGGAGGGCGTTCCAGGATTTTGACCCAACTACAGTAAAGAAACAACAATACATTTCCAAGTCAGGATGGTATGTGGCCTGGAGATGAACTTGCATCGGTGGTGTTCCTATGCATTTGCTGTCATTGTCCTTTCAAGTGTTAGAGGTGACCGGATTGGAAGGTATTGTTGAAGGTGCTTTGGTGAGTTGCTGCAGTGCGTCTTGTAGATACAACATACTGTTGCCACTGTACATGGGTGCTGTAGAAAGTGTGGCGACCAGAATTTAGCTGTGGCCTAATGAGCGTTTTATACAGCTCTATCATAACCTCTTATCTTATATTCTATGCCTCAGCTAATAAAGGCAAGTATCCCTGATGCCTCAGCTGCCTGATCTACCTGTCCTGCTGCCTTCATGGATCTATGCACATGCGCCCCAAAGGCCCCCTGGTCCTCTATACTTCCTAGAGTTCTAGCATTCATTCCCTTAGGGCTGCAGGGTGGCACAGTGATTAGCACTGCTGACTCACAGCGCCAGGGACCTGGGTGCGATTCCTGGCTTGTTACTGACTGCACGGAGTCTGCACGTCCTCCCCGTGTCTGTGTGGATTTCCTCCGGGTGCTGGAGTTTCCTCCCACAGTCTGAAAGCATACTGGTTAGGTGCATTGGCTGTGCTAAATTCTCCCTCAATGTACCCAAACAGGTGCCGGAGTGCAGCAACTAGAGAATTTTCACAATAACTTCATTGCAGTGTTAATGTCAGCCTACTTGTGACACGAATAAATAAACTTCAAAATTTGGAAAACTGCTTTGCTGTCCTCCCAAAATGCATCCCCTCACACTTTTAAGGGTTAAATTCCATTTGCTACTGTTCTGCCCATCTAAATCATCCTGTAATCCAAGGCTTACCTCTTTGCCATTTATCACACCATCAATTGTTGTGTCATCTGCCAATTTACTGATTATACCCCCCACATTCACTTCTAGATCATTAATGTGCACTACAAACAGCAAGGGACCCAGCACCGATCCCTGCAGTACACCATTGGAAAAAAAAAGCTAATGGCATTTGCTACCAAATAAACCTGTTGGACTTTAACCTGGTGTTGTTAAAACTCTTACTGTGTTTACCCCAGTCCAATGCCGACATCTCCACATCATGTACACCATTGGACACAGGCTTCCAGTCACAATAACATCCTTCCACCATCACCCTGTCACTAACCAATTCTGCATTGAGCTTCATCTGCCACCTATCTGACACTCCACCAACTTGTTTATGTCCATTTGGAGTTCTACACTGTCCCCTTCACATTTTACAATGCTGCCAAGTTTTGTGTCAACTGAAATTGTCCCCTGCACACCAAGATCTAGATCAGGGTTTACCAAACTTTTCCAGCCACACAATGCTTTTGACCTCCCAAATGTACCGATGAACTGCTGAGTTCTTATTGTATTGAAGAGCTAAACCACAGAAAAAATCATTGCTTTTGCACAAGGGGTGCAAACAGACAAAAACTGAATTTATTGTAGTCTTTTCTATTTCTCATTTCATAGAAATTATAGAATGCTACAGTGCAGAAGGAGGCCATTCAGCCCATCGAGTCTGCACCGACAACAATCCCACCCAGGCCCTATCCCTGTCAACCCACATATTTACCCGCTAATCCCTCTAATCTACGCATCCCGGAACACTAAGGGGCAATTTAGCATGGCCAATGCACCTCACCCGCATGTCTTTGGACGGTGGGAGGAAACCGGAGCACCCGGAGGAAACCCACGCAGACACGGGCAAGTCCACACAGACAGTGACCCGAACCAGGAATAGAACCCAGGTCCTTGGCACTGTGAGGCAGCAGTACTAACCACTGTGCCGTGCATACATTTACTATAATTAAAAAGTTATCTTATTAAAAAACATTCTTGAGGCTTACCTTTTTGCTATTTTTAATGGGAAGATTTAATGCGCACTCCCCTCTCACGCACCCACCCCTCAGCAGGAGGTTTCCTGACTCCTCTTGGGGTCCACATGGATGTTGAGGACTCCGAGGGCAACTCCCTCCTGATTTTATGTCACTGTGCCACCACCTTTGCTGGATGTGTCCTGCTGGTGAGCCCTGGGATGGTGATTTTTGATTTGATTTATTATTGCTACATGTATTGGTATATAGTGAAAAGTATTGTTTCTTGAGCACTATACAGACAAAACATACTGTTCATAGAGTACATCGTATATTGGGGAGAAGGAAAGGAGAGGGTACAGAGTGTTACAGTTGCAGCAGTGTGTACAATATACAAGATGCACTGCAGCAATTTACCAAAGATCCTTAGATAGGACCTGACATGAAAAAATATTGCCGTTCCTTTGCAGTCGCTGGGTCAAAATCCTGAAATTCCTTCCCTAATGGCATTGTGGGTCAACCCACAGCACATGGACTGCAGGGTTTAAAGAAGGCAGCTCACCACCACCTCAACAGCAATGAGGGATGGGCAGTTATGCTGCCTAGCCAGCGACGCCCATGTCCTACAAATGAATAAAAGCCATAGCTAGGGAAAAATCAACTTAATATAAGGTAGGCTCCTCCATTCAAAAGTCTGATGGCAGCAGGGAAGAAGATGTTCTTGAGTCAGTTAATGTGTGATCTCAGACTTTTTATCTTTTTCCCGACTGAAGAAAGAGGGAGAGAGAATTTCTGGGATGTGGGGTGCTGACTGCTTTTCCGAGGCAGCAGGAAGTTTGGAGTCAATGGATGGGAGGCTGGTTTGCGTGATGGACTGGGCTACATTCACAACATTTTGTAGTTTCTTGTGGTCTTGGTCAGAGCAGGAGCCATACCAAGCTGTGATACATCCGGAAAGGATACTTTCTACGGTGCCTCTGTAAAAGTTGTAGCGGACATGCCAAATTGTCCTCCAACTCCATTGTCAAGTTTGCTGATGACAGAAGCATGTGTGGATTGGACCTCAAAACAATGATGAGACAGAGTATAGGAAAGAGATTGGGGCGGGTGAGGTTTCCAGAATAGAAATCTCCGTTGGCTTCGGGTGGGATTTTACGACCTTGCCCGAGCAAGGTTGTAAAATCCAGCCCTTAGAATCTGGTGAAATGGCGCAATGACAATTTCTCCTCCAAAGTGAGTAAAAAGGAGATACGTCACTGACCTCGGAGACTAGCTTGATATTCCAGATTTTATTGATTAAATTTAAAGACTCCAGCTTTTTGGGATTTGAACTCCTGTCCCCAGAGTATTAGTCCTAGCCTCTGGATTTTTGGCCCAGTAACACCACAGTGCTACCATTCACATTGCATTGCGTTGAAACTTAGTTGCTGCGAATTCCCTAGTTCAACCTCCAGCCACCAGGGGGCACAATTAGTATGAGGCTGAGACATGTTATATGTAGATATTCATTTACTATGAGAATTAAAAGAGCGAGAGTTCTAATGTGTCCTGCTCACTGCAGTTGCCTTGTATTATACTAGGGGCAGATGTGGAATCCATGGACGCAAAGTTAGAATGTCATCGGCAGCTCTTTGAAAAGGTGGGACTTCACCGAGTATTTGACAGCTTCAAGCTGCAGGAAGAAGTGGCCATCTCGAGCAGAAACCTCTCTACAGCGCAGAGCTCAGCCAGCTCCTCCTGCTACTGAATGCCACACACATCTCACCATTTACTGTACAAAATGGCGATGGAAGAGGAGACAGGAGACGAGCTGCTTTGATCTTGAAGCCATGAGTTATTCATTTAAAGGGATGATTGATTCTGAAACTTTTAGTTATTTTCTGCATCTTTTTGTTCAAATTGGGAATGAGTCAGCTGGGGCTCAAGTGTTATCGGAGATCAGAGCGAAAAGGCCTTTGGTTTCAAACCTCAGGCCAGAGACTCGAGCACATAATCCGCGCTTTTCAGTTCTGAGGGATGCTGCACTGTCAAAGATGCCATCTTTGGAATGAGATGTTCCGAGTGTCCGTGCCTCTCCGATGGATGTTCACGATATCTGCGCAGTCCCAGCAGAAGAGAAGGGGGCTTCTTGCTGTCCTGTGCAATGTTCCTCCCTCAACAAACATCAAAAATGTTGCAACTGATAATTTAACTAATGCTTAGCCCTATTACAATGGTGACTACCTTTCAAACATTAGTTAGCTGAAAGCTTTTGAGGGATCTTGGGTTGTGAAAGATGCTCATATTCTATCTTCCTTTCACTGAACTTGTTTACAATGGAGATTTTATAAAGCTGAATAAAATTATTCACCAATTGGAAAATAATCCTTGTGACGTATTTCTGATAAGCAAACACAGCCTATCTTTCCCCGTCCCATCTTGGTTCTCCAGAGAGATGTATGTTATACAAAAGAACTGTAGGAGATGGATTTTTAAATTCTGGTTGGTCCATTGCATTGAGTTGTAATGCCAGGTATGTGCTACTCTGCATCAAGTGACATTCTCCCAACACAAGGGCCTGTCAATGCCCACATCCAATGTGAGAGAAACCAACCAGCATCCTTTGACATTTAATGGCATTATCATCACTGAATTCCCCACGACCAACATCCTGAGGGTTATCATTGACCAGAAACTGAACTGGGCTAGCTGTATAAATACTGTGTCTACCAGAGCAGGTCAGCGGCTAGGAGTTTTGCAGCAAGTAACTCACCTCCTAACTCCAAAGTCTGTCCACCATCTATGATACCCTTCACTTGCCTGGATGGCTGCTGTTCCAGTCAAGAGTTTCAACACCATTGTTATTACCAGTACCTGGATGAGGTCCCCTAATTTGTTAACTTCATGAATGGGATCCGTAATTTGTTTAGCCCCCAGGTGGGGATGAATTAGCCGCATCCCCTTCTTTATTCAGTCCCTCTGCCTTGGTCACAATAAGGTTAATTTATAAGGAATCCCTTTTCTCAGGAAAACCTTTTCCTAGTCCAAATGTATTTACTTTTTAGGAGGAGCCAATTTAACCAGGCTTTCTTGAGTCAAAGAAAGAGCAAGTTTATTAGTTACAGAAAATAATAAAGAACACACATAAGTTACAAGTCGTGATAAAAGTGAAGAATATTTGAGTCAAGCTTTGGCTTGTCTGGGATGGTAGAAGCTGGTGGTACGTTGCGGCTGTTAAATTGGGTGATTCCTGTAAAGCTGACTGGCAGGCTAGCAGTTACTGTAGGGATGCTGGAATTTGCAGGGTAACTGCAAATATGTCCAATTTCCTTAAGCTTGTGGCTTTTGCTGAATTTCTCCAGCAGCAGAGAAATCCTTTTGTGTCTACAAGCTTCCCCAGTCCCTTCCTGTTTGTGTCGCGCACACTGCTACCTCAGCAGCAGTACACAGATCAGGTCTACAGCTGGCTTTTTACCTCCTTTCCTGTGTGTGATGACGGTGCTATTCTGATATATTTTATGTTTAAGGTGGGGTTGCTTTAAAGAGGAACTGTTTTACAAGAATCAATTTGTCTGAGAAACATACGGCAGATGTGAAGAATGCAGACTAATTACTGATTTTAGTTAGGGATGTGTTACTTTGTAGCGTTAATGGACCTTTGTTTATTTAGTTTATCCTGGGATTTTAGACTAGGTATGCAGAGTCTTGAGAGTTTTGATTAGGTTGATCGACAGGGACAGAGTCATGTGATTAATGGGAGGAGCTAAGCTTGCAGAAAAGACCAGTTTCACTTGCATTTCAAAATACAAGCAGTTGTTGCCTGGACCTGCCGGAAGAAACAATTGTCTCCTCTCTCTAGAGGTTTTCTGAAAGCTCCAGGACTATTAACCCAAGTCACAAGCAAATATACCTGTGTTTTGCTAACTCATTATAAAGAGGGGTTTAAGTCTGCAAAGGGAAATGTTGTTGATTAGAACTCATAGAAATAGGTTAGCAGTTAAGAATTGTATCTTGTCATGTTTAAGTATTCTATAATTGTTAAAAGTTAAGAACAATACAGCACACGAACAGGCCCTTCGGCCCTCCAAGCCCGCGCCGCTCCCTGGTCCAAACTAGACCATTCTTTTGTATCCCTCCATTTCCACTCCGTTCATATGGCTATCTAGATAAATCTTAAACGTTCCCAGTGTGTCCGCCTCCACCACCTTGCCTGGCAGCGCATTCCAGGCCCCCACCACCCTCTGTAAAATATGTCCTTCTGATATCTGTGTTAAACCTCCCCCCCCTTCACCTTGAACCTATGACCCCTCGTGAACATCACCACCGACCTGGGGAAAAGCTTCCCACCGTTCACCCTCTCTATGCCTTTCATAATTTTATACACCTCTATAAGGTCCCCTCATCCTCCGTCTTTCCAGGGAGAACAACCCCAGTTTACCCAATCTCCTCATAACTAAGCCCCTCCATACAAGGCAACATCCTGGTAAACCTCCTCTGTACTCTCTCCAAAGCCTCCACGTCTTTCTGGTAGTGTGGCGACCAGAACTGGACGCAGTATTCCAAATGCGGCCGAACCAACGTTCTATACATCTGCAACATCAGACCCCAACTTTTATACTCTATTTCCCGTCCTATAAAGGCAAGCATGCCATATGCCTTCTTCACCACCTTCTCCACCTGTGACGTCACTTTCAAGGATCTGTGGACTTGCACACCCAGGTCCCTCTGCGTATTTACATCCTTTATGGTTCTGCCATTTATCGTATGGCTCCTCCCTACATTATTTCTACCAAAATGCATCACTTCGCATTTATCAGGATTGAACTCCATCTGCCATTTCTTTGCCCAAATTTCCAGCCTATCTATATCCTTCTGTAGCCTCTGACAATGCTCCTCACTATCTGCAAGTCCTGCCAATTTTCTTGTCGTCCGCAAACTTACTGATCACCCCAGTTACACCTCCTTCCAGATCGTTTATATAAATCACAAACAGCAGAGGTCCCAATACAGAGCCCTACGGAACACCACTAGTCACAGGCCTCCAGCCGGAAAAAGACCCTTCCACTACCACCCTCTGTCTTCTGTGACCAAGCCAGTTCTCCACCCATCTAGCCACCTCCCCCTTTATCCCATGAGATCCAACCTTTTTCATCAGCCTACCATGAGGGACTTTGTCAAACGCTTTACTAAAGTCCATATAGACGACATCCACGGCCCTTCCCTCGTCAACCATTCTAGTCACTTCTTCAAAAAACTCCACCAGGTTAGTGAGGCATGACCTCCCTCTCACAAAACCATGCTGACTATTGTTAATGAGTTTATTCCTTTCTAAATGCGCATACATCCTATCTCTAAGAATCTTCTCCAACAACTTCCCCACCACGGACGTCAAGCTCACCGGCCTATAATTTCCCGTGCTACCCTTCCTACCCTTCTTAAATAACGGGACCACATTAGCTATCCTCCAATCCTCTGGGACCTCCCCTGTGTCCAGTGACGGGACAAAGATTTGCGTCAGAGGCCCAGCGATTTCATCTCTCGTCTCCCTGAGCAGCCTTGGATAGATTCCATCAGGCCCTGGGGATTTGTCAGTCTTTATATTCTCTAACAAACCTAACACTTCCTCTTTGTAATGGAGATTTTCTCGAACGGTTCAACACTCCCCTCCGAGACACTCCCAATCAACACATCCCTCTCCTTTGTGAATACCGACGCAAAGTATTCATTTAGGATCTCCCCTGCTTCTTTGGGCTCCAAGCATAATTCCCCACTTTTGTCCCTGAGAGGTCCGATTTTTTTTCCCTGACAACCCTTTTGTTCCTAACGTATGAATAAATGAATTAAGCTAATTCATTTGTTATAGTTAAACTATGTTAAATCTTTGATAAAAACTCCCTAGTTTGTCAGTAGAATTGTGCCTGCAGTGAAGCATCATTTCCCCATATTAATGTAAAAATAGAAAAATTGTTGGGGTCTAGTCTGGTTTTATAGTATACCCTGGGGTTTCTGATCTACTACATAGAAAACATTCGGGGCTCTTTTCTGGGATTAAAAGTTATAAGACAGTGGATGTTGAGGAATTGGTGTTTATTTTCAGGTGTTGCGTTTGGTTAAGTTTATGTTTATTTATTAGTGTCAAGAGTAGATTTGTGTTAACACTGCAATGAAGTTGCTGTAAAAATCCCCTAGTCACCACACTTGGCGCCTGTTTGGGTACACAGAATTTAGCGTGGCCAATGCACCTAACCAGCATGTCTTTTGGATTGTGGGAGGAAACTGGAGCACCTGGGGACACGGGGAGAACGTGCCGACTTTGCATAGACAGTGACTCGAGTGGGAATTGAACCCGGGTCCCTGGTTCTGAGAGGCAGCAGTGCTAACCACTGTGCCACCCTGCTCTGCCGTGTTTAAAAAATGGCTCTTTCAGTGACTAAAGATTTCCTGGGTGTGGAAGAGGTCACTCAGTGATTTTAAAAAGGGTGGTTAAAGTGCCACTTTTGGATTTGGTGGGCATGTTGCAGTTGACTGTATCTGAAGCGGCGAGGAAGGCAGAGAGAATTCCAGCGATATCCAGCATTTAAATTTGTCAGCGTCGCAGCCTGAAGAATTGGAATTGGCTAGAATTTGCTTACAAATGAACAGATTGAATTAGAGGCAATGACCTGGGAAAAGAGGGAGAGGCAATTGCAGGTTGGAGAGTCCGGTGAAAAGTGGTGGTAGGAGTAATGGAGAAATGATCTTTTCTAGGGGTATAGTTTATCCTGGGTAACGATATCGCTGGATCACAGGTGGGAGTGATGTCTACTGTGGTTGAAAAACCAGTGGAACGACAAACAACAGGTGTTGCAGGAAGCATATATTTCCTGACTGTGTGGTAACAAGATCACAGCCACAGGTTGAGACAGGAGAAGGAGAAATCAGAGTAAAGATAAGGAGGCTGAGGTTCAGTTATTAGAAACAATTTTTGACCAGATGGTTGATAAAGAACAAGGACAGGTGGAGGATGAAATGGATATTTTTAGTTCAGTAAAGTTGGCAGAATTACAACAAAGATGTAGAGATAAAACAGTTGCATCAGAAAACATGCATTGAAGAATCTGAGTGTGTACTGGAGTTTTATTTCATTAGAAATTATGTTTTAATGAGTAGGTGGAGACCTTTACATATTCAGGCAGATGGAAAATGGACAGAGGCTCGAGTGGTATTGCCGGTAGGGTACAGAAAGGGGGGTGTTGCATCAAGCACAAGGTACCAGTAGGAGGTCATTTAGGAGTAAGGAAAACCGGAGCAAAAGTATGAAAACATTTTTATTGGCCTGGATTGAATAAAGATGTAGTTAAATGTTGCCAAACTTGATAGAAAATATAGCTATGAAGAGAGATTAGATAGATGGGAGTGATTTTCCTTGGACTGAAGAAGGCTGAGGGGGTGACTTGATAGAGGTGTGCAAAATTATGAGAAGAGATAGTGGCCAGGATAAAATAGTTTCCCATGGTGGAGAATTCTAGAACAGGAGACAAAGACTCAATACAAGTGTCAGTGGGTGTAGAGGGGACATTAGAATCATAGAATCCCTACAGTGCAGAAGGAGGCCATTCGGCCCATTGAGTCTGCACCGCTCACAATCCCACCCAGGTTCTATTCCAGTAAACCCTCATATTTACGCTGCTAATCCCCCTGATGCTAGGGTTAATTTAGCACAGCCAATCATAGAACATAGAACATAGAACATTACAGCGCAGAACAGGCCCTTCGGCCCACGATGTTGCACCGACCAGTTAAAAAAAAACTGTGACCCTCCAACCTAAACCAATTTCTTTTCGTCCATGAACCTATCTACGGATCTCTTAAACGCCCCCAAACTAGGCGCATTTACAACTGATGCTGGCAGGGCATTCCAATCCCTCACCACCCTCTGGGTAAAGAACCTACCCCTGACATCGGTTCTATAACTACCCCCCCTCAATTTAAAGCCATGCCCCCTCGTGCTGGATTTCTCCATCAGAGGAAAAAGGCTATCACTATCCACCCTATCTAAACCTCTAATCATCTTATATGTTTCAATAAGATCCCCTCTTAGCCGCCGCCTTTCCAGCGAAAACAATCCCAAATCCCTCAGCCTCTCCTCATAGGATCTCCCCTCCATACCAGGCAACATCCTGGTAAACCTCCTCTGCACCCTCTCCAAAGCCTCCACATCCTTCCTGTAATGTGGGGACCAGAACTGCACACAGTACTCCAAGTGCGGCCGCACCAGAGTTGTGTACAGTTGCAACATAACGCTACGACTCCTAAATTCAATCCCCCTACCAATAAACGTACCAATCAACCTAACCACACATTTTTGGACTGTGGGACGAAACCGGAACACCCAGAGAAAACCCATGCAGACACAGGGAGAATGTGCAAACCCCACACAGATAATGACCCGAGGCCAGAATCGAACCTGGGTCCCTGGCACTGAGACAGCAGTGCTAACCATTGTGCCACTGTGGAATCTGGGCGTGCAGGTCCGCAGTTATGCAAACGCTGATGGAGTCTGGAATTTGCTGCCCGAGTTGGTGGTGGAGGGAGTGTTTGATGGCGGACAGTGTAGAGGGAGCTTTACTCTGTATCTAACCCCGTGCTGTACCTGTCCTGGGAGTGTTTGATGGGGACAGTGTAGAGGGAGCTTTACTCTGTATCTAACCCCGTGCCGTATCTGTCCTGGGAGTGTTTGATGGGGACAGTGTAGAGGGAGCTTTACTCTGTATCTAACCCCGTGCTGTACCTGTCCTGGGAGTGTTTGATGGGGACAGTGTAGAGGGAGCTTTACTCTGTATCTAACCCCGTGCTGTACCTGTCCCGGGAGTGTTTGATGGGGGACAGTGTAGAGGGAGCTTTACTCTGTATCTAACCCCGTGCTGTACCTGTCCTGGGAGTGTTTGATGGGGGACAGTGTAGAGGGAGCTTTACTCTGTATCTAACCCCGTGCTGTACCTGTCCTGGGAGTGTTTGATGGCGGACAGTGTAGAGGGAGCTTTACTCTGTATCTAACCCCGTGCTGTACCTGTCCTGGGAGTGTTTGATGGCGGACAGTGTAGAGGGAGCTTTACTCTGTATCTAACCCCGTGCTGTACCTGTCCTGGGAGTGTTTGATGGGGACAGTGTAGAGGGAGCTTTACTCTGTATCTAACCCCGTGCTGTACCTGTCCTGGGAGTGTCTGATGGGGACAGTGTAGAGGGAGCTTTACTCTGTATCTAACCCCGTGCTGTACCTGTCCTGGGAGTGTCTGATGGGGACAGTGTAGAGGGAGCTTTACTCTGTATCTAACCCCGTGCTGTACCTGTCCTGGGAGTGTCTGATGGGGACAGTGTAGAGGGAGCTTTACTCTGTATCTAACCCCGTGCTGTACCTGTCCTGAGAGTGTTTGATGGGGACAGTGTAGAGGGAGCTTTACTCTGTATCTAACCCCGTGCTGTACCTGTCCTGGGAGTGTTTGATGAGGACAGTGTAGAGGGAGCTTTACTCTGTATCTAACCCCGTGCTGTACCTGTCCTGAGAGTGTTTGATGGGGACAGTGTAGAGGGAGCTTTACTCTATCTGATCCATTGTTGTACATGGTCTTGTTTAATTGGAAAATGCTCCACTTCCTAATGTGCTGAATCGTGGAGTAGCTTCAAAGGGCCTGGGATTAAAAGTTCAAGATCTGACAATCCATTGCAGCTATTCTGTGTATTGATAACTGTGCCTGCTCTTTTTCCACAGCTCTGTATTTACCTTTGATTTAAACATTCATGCACTGTTCTGCCGGTTGATTGGAAAACGGCTAATGTTACGCCGCTGTTTAAAAAAGGAAATAGACAAAAGGAGGGTAACTACAGGCCGGTGAGCTTAACGTCCGTAGTTGGGAAAATGCTGGAATCCATCATTAAAGAAGAAATAGCAGGCCATCTGGATAAGAATGGTTCGATTAAGCAGACGCAGCATGGATTCATGAGGGGAAAGTCATGCTTGACGAACTTGTTGGATTTTTATGAAGATGTGACTAGTGCGGTTGACGGAGGGGAACGGGTGGATGCGGTGTTTTTGGATTTCCAAAAGGCATTTGATAAGGTGCCTCACAAAAGGTTGCTGAAGAAGATTGGGTCACACGGAGTTGGGGGTAGGGTGTTAGCGTGGATTGGAGATTGGCTATCCGACAGGAAGCAGAGAGTCGGAATAAATAGGTGCTTTTCTGGTTGGCAGATGGTGACTAGTGGTGTGCCGCAGGGATCGGTACTGGGGCCTCAACTATTTACCATTTATATAGACGATCTGGAGGAGGGGACGGAGTGTAGGGTAACAAAGTTTGCAGACGACACAAAGATAAGTGGAAAAGTGAATCGTGTGGAGGGCGTAGAAGGTCTGCAGAGAGATTTGGACAGGCTGAGTGAGTGGGCGAGGATCTGGCAGATGGAGTATAACGTTAACAAATGCGAGGTTATTCACTTTGGAGGAAATAATAGCAAATTGGATTATTATCTAAATGGAAAAAAATTACAACATGATACTATGCAAAGGGACCTGGGGGTCCCTGTGCATGGGACGTAAAAACCCAGTCTGCAGGTGATCAAGAAGGCAAATGGGATGTTGGCCTATATCGCAAGGGGGATGTAAAAGCAGGGATGTCTTGATGCACCTGTACAGGGCATTAGTGAGGCCACAGCTGGAATACTGTGTGCAGTATTTGTCCCCTTATTTGCGGAAGGATATATTGGCCTTGGAGGGAGTACAGAGAAGGTTCACCAGGTTGATACCAGAGATGAGGGGTGTTGATTATGAAGAGAGACTGAGCAGATTGGGTTTGTACTCGTTGGAATTTAGAAGGCTATGGGGGGGATCTTATAGAGACCTATAAGATAATGAAGGGGCTGGATAGGGTAGAGGTGGAGAGATTCTTTCCACTTAGAAAGGAAGCTGGAACTAGAGGGCACAGCCTCAAAATAAAGGGGGGTCAGTTTAGGACAGAGTTGAGGAGGAACTTCTTCTCTCAGAGGGTGGTGAATCTCTGGAATTCTCTGCCCACTGAAGTGGTGGAGGCTACCTCGTTGAATATGTTTAAATCATGGATAGATGGATTCCTGATCGGTAAGGGAATTAGGGGTTATGGAGATCAGCCGGGTAAGTGGAACTGATCCACTTCAGATCAGCCATGATCTTATTGAATGGCGGGGCAGGCTCGAGGGGCTAGATGGCCTACTCCTGCTCCTATTTCTTATGTTCTTATGAATGTTTAAACCAGAGGTAAATTAAACATTCATGCACTAATTCTGGGAATGAGCCCGGTCAGGTGGGGGAACATGTGGCAAATAGTGACCACCACTCTCTTAACTTTAGGATAGTAATGGACAAGGACAAGTGTTGTCCTAAGGGTAGGGTGCTAAATTGGGGGAAGGCTAACTGTAGCCGGATTAGGCAGGAATTGGTGGCCGTTGATTGGGAAAGGCTGTTCGGGGATAAGTCCACGTCAGTTGATAAGGCTGCAGGACAGGCATGTGCCTGTAAAAAGGAAGGATAGGAAAGATAGGATTCGAGAGCCGTGGATAATCAGGGAAATTGAGGATCTGATCAAAAAGAGAGGTGTACGTTAGGTCCAGGCAACTGAAAACAGATGGAGCTCTGGAGGAATAGAGAGAGTAGGAAAGAACTCAAACGGGGAGTTAGAAGGGCAAAAAGAGGTCACAAAATGTTCTTGGCAGACAGGATCAAGGGGAATCCTAAGGCATTTTATTCATATGTTAGGAACAAAAGAGTTGTCAGGGAAAAAGTCGGACCTGTCAGGGACAAAGGAGGGGAATTATGCTTAGAACCCAAGGGTATAGGGGAGATCCTAAATGAATACTTTGCATCGGTATTCACAAAGGAGAGGGACTTGTTGACTGGGAGTGTCTCGGAGGGAGGTGTTGACCCGTTAGAGAGAATCTCCATTACAAGAGAGGAAGTGTTAGGTTTTTTAGGTAACATTAAAACTGACAAATCCCCAGGGCCTGATGGCATCTATCCTAGACTGCTCAGGGAGACAAGAGATGTAATTGCTGGGCCTCTGACGGAAATCTTTGTCTCTTCATTGGACACAGGGGAGGTCCCTGAGGATTGGAGTATAGCGAATGTGGTACCGTTATTTAAGAAATGTAGCAGGGATAACCCGGGTAATTTTAGGCCAGTCAGCTTGATGTCCGTGGTAGGGAAGTTGTTGGAGAGGATTCTTAGAGACAGGATGTATGCGCATTTAGAACGGAACAATCTCATTAGTGACAGACAGCATGGTTTTGTAAGAGGGAGGTCGTGCCTTACAAATTTGGTGGAGTTTTTTGAGGAAGTGACAAAAACGGTTGATGAAGGAAGGGCCATGGATGTCGTCTATATGGATTTCAGTAAGGCATTTGACAAAGTCCCTCATGGCAGGTTGGTTAAGAAGGTTAAGGCTCATGGGATACAAGGAGAGGTGGCTAGATGGGTAGAAAACTGGCTTGGCCACAGGAGACAGAGGGTAGCAGTCGAAGGGTCTTTTTCCGGCTGGAGGTCTGTGACCAGTGGTTTTCCGCAGGACTCTGTACTGGGACCTCTGCTATTTATGATATATATAAATGATTTGGAAGAAGGTGTAACTGGTGTTATCAGCAAGTTTGCGGATGACACGAAGATGGCTGGACTTGCGGATAGCGATGAACATTGTCGGACAATACAGCAGGATATAGATAGGTTGGAAAATTGGGCGGAGAAATGGCAGATGGAATTTAATCCCGATAAATGCGAAGTGATGCATTTTGGAAGAACTAATGTAGGGGGGAGTTATACAATAAATGGCAGAGCCATCAAGAGTATAGAAATACAGAGGGACCTAGGTGTGCAAGTCCACAAATCCTTGAAGGTGGCAGCACAGGTGGAGAAGGCGGTGAAGAAGGCATATGGTATGCTTGTCTTTATAGGACGGGGTATAGAGTATAAAAGCTGGAGTCTGATGTTACTGCTATATAGAACGCTGGTTAGGCCACATTTGGAGTACTGCGTCCAGTTCTGGTCGCCGCACTACCAGAAGGACGTGGAGGCTTTGGAGAGAGTGCAGAGAAGGTTTACCAGGATGTTGCCTGGTATGGAGGGTCTTAGCTATGAGGAGAGATTGGGTAAACTGGGCTTGTTCTCCCTGGAAAGACGGAGAATGAGGCGAGACCTATTAGAGGTGTACAAAATTATGAAGGGTATTGATAGGGTGAACAGTGGGAAGCTTTTTCCCAGGTCGGAGGTGACAATCACGAGGGGTCACGGGCTCAAGGTGAGAGGGGCGAGGTATAACTCAGATATCAGAGGGACGTTTTTTACACAGAGTGGTGGGGGCCTGGAATGCGCTGCCAAGTAGGGTGGTGGAGGCAGACACGCTGGCATCGTTTAAGACTCACCTGGATAGTCACATGAGCAGTCTGGGAATGGAGAGATACAAACGAATGGTCTCGTTGGACCAATGAGCGGCACAGGCTTGGAGGGCCGAAGGGCCTGTTTCCTGTGCTGTACTGTTCTTTGTTCACAGCTACAGTCTGTATCACTGCTGCTCTCCTCCACAACCAGCAAGTTTTAATACCGAGTGTCTTTAGCGAGCAAAGCAGCAGAGGTTCTAACACAAGGAATGGTCCAGACTGAGTCACAATATTACTGTTTAATAGAGACTTTACAAAGGTTGAACAATGATCTGTTTGGAAAACTGTTTTGTTTTGAAAAGTTTGCTGACCTGGATCGATTTCAGAACCACCTTTCCAGCCACTGTAGCAGCAGCTGCTTCAGAACCTCCAATGGGCTGGCACTGAGTAATCCCTGCTGCCCTCGGAACTTGGTGATGCCAGGCTGGCTCATCGCCACCCTGCTTCACTGGGACGGGTCCTCTTAGGGTTTGAGATCCTCTGTGCAAAACATGTCAGTTATCAGCAACCTTCCCAAATACAGGTTTCCTTCAAGTAGAACTCAGATTTCCTTATGCTCGGCACGACAGTAACAGAGGAGGCAGTGTATTGATGAGCCCACTGTTTGTGGGGTGCCATTTAACTCACTGGTTAACTGAAAGCTATACCATAAATTGGTAATTGAAATAATTAAACATTCAAATCAGTGCAGAAACCAATTACATACTTTGAATGCTTTGCATGTTATTTCTGGCACTGCCCACTCTGCAAGTGTCAGGCTGGACAGTGCTACAAACTGTTCTAAGCACCTATCGCTATTTCTGTCATGGCTATTTCTAATCCCATGGTACTACTGGAGAAGAGTAGGGGAGTTCTAACCAAAATCATCCCTTGATATCATTTAGAGTCATAAAGATATACAGCACGGAAACAGGCCCTTCGGCCCAACTCGTCTATGCTGACCAGGTTTCCTAAACTGAACTAGTCCCATTTGCCTGCATTTGGCCCATATCCCTCTAAACCTTTCTCATCCATGTGCCTGTCCAAATTTATTTTAAATGTTGTAATTATATCCGCCTCTACCATCTCCTCTGACAGCTCATTCCATATACACACCACCCTCTGTGTGAAAAAGTTGCCCCTCAGAGCCCTTTTAAATCTTTCCCCTTCACCTTAAATCTATGCCCTCTAGTTTTGGACACCCCTACTCTGGGGAAAAGACTGTGGCTATTTAAAACAGGTTTTCTCTCTTTCTATCTATGGACTATCACTGCACCGGAACGGTTAGATATATTTGTAAGTAATTAGCTTTATATGGTTCATAGTGAGGGGACTCTGGGAGATGTGATAAGGCAATGATATAAACGTCAACCTTTTTCTTGCAATAGTTGCTGTGTTTGAAACAGTTCTGTTCACTCCTGATGCCTCAGGCTTCAGATTTAATCCTCTCACCCACTCAAAGGGTTTGACTGAAAGTTTCCTAAAACCCCAAATGCCCTGCCTTTCTTTCCCTTCATCATCTATCCCTTCACCAAAACTCATTTTAAATCTTAGCAACACTCGCTGATCTCATTCTGCCCTCCACTCACAATCCATGAGACTGCTCCCAATCATTTTCTGACTTCCCCCACATTCTCTCCAACTCTTTCTAACTTGATGGTATCTGCATTGCTGTCAATACAGTAACTAAACGGCAAGTTACGGTCGGAATATAGAACTTAGGAGCAGGAGTAGCCCATTTGGCCCTTTGAAGCTACTCCACGATTCAGTAAGATGATGGCTAATTTGGTTGTGGCTTCAGCCCCATTTTTCTATCTGCCCCACACTACCCTCAACTCCCTTGTCAAACGTCCAACTTAAAAAATATTCAATGACCGAGCCTCCAACACTCTGGAGAAGAGAATTCCAAAGGCTAAAAGACCTTCAGAGAATGAAATTCTCCTCATCTCCATCTCAAAAAGACGGCCTTTTATTCTTAAACTGCTCTACTGGTTCTAGTCTCCCCCCACAAGAAGAAACATTCTCCTGGTGTCCACCCTATCAACTTCCCTCAGGATCTTATTTTTTTCAATAAGATCACCCTCATCGTTCAAATCAATCTGACAATCATTATGATCCTGTCTGACCTGCAATTTAATGTCCAACTTGAGGACAGCTGATTTTGGCTGTAGATGTTGTGTTTACTCTTACCTATTGCCGTTAGAACTTGGACAAGCACAGGCACTAGACATACAGGCATTACATTTACAGGCAAAGTACACGGCCTCGGCTGGAATATGGTCGTTTATTATCTTGAATTTGATCAGGCAGTGCCAGTGAACATAATGGTGACGGGCTGTAATGGTGACGAGGGTGTAATGATGTGCCAGTAATTGGGGTGGGGCTGTAATGGTGATGGGCCTGTAATGGGGAAGACGAAGTTGTAATGGTGATAAAGCAGTAATAGGATGGGGCTGTAATGTCGATGGGACAGTAATGAAGGCAGTGGTTTGAAACTAGACTAGTGATCCAGAGACCAGGGTAATGTTCTGGGGACCTGGGTTTAAATCCCACCACGGCAGATGGTGAAATTTGAATTTAATAGAAATCTGGAATTAAGAATCTACTGATGACCATGAAACCATTGTTGATTGTCGTAAAAACCCATCTGGTTCACTAGTACCCTTTAGGGAAGGAAATCTGCCGTCCTTACTTGGTTTGGCCTACACGTGACTCCAGACCTACAACAACATGGTTGATTTTCAATTGCTCCTCTGAAACAGCTTAGCAAGCCACTCAGTTCAAAGGGCAATTAGGAATGGGCAATGAATGCTGGTCCAGCCAACGACACCCATGTCCCATGAATTAAAAAAAAAAGAGGATCGGGTTGTAATATTGATGGGCCTGTAATTGCAATGGATCAATTATGGGAATGTAGTGGGAATGGGGCAGTAATGGGGCAGGGTTGTAATGGTATTGGGACCCGGTTTCAATTCCAGCCTTGGGTGACTGTTGCATGTTCTCTGTGTGTAGGTTTCCTCTGGGTGCTCTGTTTCTCCCCACAGTCCAAAGATGTGCAGGATAGGGGGATTGGCCATGCTAAATTATTCCTTAGTGTTCCAAGATGTGGGGTTACAGGGATGGTGTTGGGGGTCGGGGGGGGGGAATGCTCTTTTGGAGAGACTGTGCAGACCTGATGGCCAAATGGCCTCCTTCTGCATTGTATTCTGTGGATTCTATCTTCCAGTCACAGAGTGTGGAATATTTGGGTCACAAAATCACAGTGCAGGTCTGTCCCCAGTGGAACACAAAGTCAGAGTTATTGAGGAAGCTCCAAATCCCACAAGTGTGTCTGAGCTTTGCTTGTTTCTGGGCATGGTAAGTTTCTACAGAGGTTTCTGCCGGACCTGCCAATAGTGTTGGTACCACTATTTCCACTATTTCACAAAGAAACCAAATGGAAATGGGAACAAGCGCAAAAGAAATCTTTCAACGATGTGAAAGCAATGCTACAATCAGCTAATGTACTGATTCACTTTGAGGCAGAGAATCATTCTCTCTGCGATGCCTCATCCTGCGGTGTGGGGATGTTCTCCCTCATTTGATGGAGGATGGGTCAGAGAAACCCATTGGTTTTGTATCACGTACGCTGACGACAGCTGAGAAGGGATAGTCACAGTTAGACAAGGTCAAGCCATTGTCTTTGCTGTGAAACAGTTTCATTATTTCTTCTATGGTTGTTCATTCACTGTATGCACAAGCCATTTATGAGTCTTTTCAGTGAATCCAAGTGCATTTCTCCCTCGGCCTCGCTGAGAATACAGAGCTGGACTCTCACAGTGTCAGTGTATCAGTACAAGGCAGGGAAGGACAATGCAAACACAGACATTAAGTCTTTACCAGACTTGCCAACCAAGGCATTATTTTCTTAAGAGACAATTTTCTTGTTTGAGAGACTTTCACATTCTCCATTGAATGCTAGACAGATTAAGCATTGGAACAAGATCCTGTTCCAGCCCAGGTGAAGAGATTGCTGATGCAGGGTTGTCCTATGGTGATAGGGGATGATGGAGTGAGACCATGCACACAGCAGAAAGACGAACTGAGTGTGCAGGATGGTTGTAGTCTTTTGGGATCCAGGGTGTTTGTCCGCCCCCCTCCCCTCCGGATCATTCACAAGTCTTGGATGAAGTTCATGAGGCTGACCTGGCTGCCCCCTAAATGAAAAGTTTTGCTCAGTCTTATGTTGATGGCCTGCTATAGATCAGGACTTGGACATCAAGGTAAACCCTGCCCTGCGAGTCAGGTCAACCAAAAGATGGCGCCACCAGCATCACTGTATCTGTGGGAGTGGCCATATCATCGTGGTCTGGACTTCACGTGGACTATGCAGGATCTTTTATGGGTCATGTGTTTCTAGTCACCGTGAACGTACATTCTAACTGGTTAGAAGTTAACATAATGAACAACATTGCAGTTCCCATTAGAATAGAGAAAATAAGCCAAGTCTTTGCAACTCCGTTTCCCAGATCCTCTTGTTTCTGATAACGGTACAACATTTCCGAGTGATTTGTTCCAGGAGTTTATGCAAAGGAATGGAATACATCACGTACGTACAGCTCCTTTTCATCCAAAAAAAATGATTTTGCTGTTCAGACATTGAAAGAAGGATTGAGGAGAATGGCAGGTGATACTTTGTGAACAAACAGTTCTTGTTCCAGTTTCGTCTCACACCACAAACACCAACCGGACTCTCACCATAGCGGTTTACAGCATGGAAACAGGCCCTTTGGCCCAACTTGTCCATGCTGCCCTTTTTTTAAAACCACTAAGCCAGTCCCAATTGCCCGCATTTGACCCATATCCCTCTGTATCCATTGGTTTATTTGGTAGCACGAGCTTTTGGATTGCTGCTCCTTCATCAGACAGCGCTCCGAAAGCTCGTGCTACCAAATAAACCTGTTGGACTTTGTGAGACTACTTACTGTGCCCACTCCAGTCCAACACCGGCAACTCCACATCATCTTACCCATGTAACTGTCTAAATGCTTTTTAAAAGACAAAATTGTACCCACCTCTACTACTACCTCTGGCAGCTTGTTCCAGACACTCACCACCCTGTGTGTGAAAAAATTGCCCCTCTGGACACTTTTGTATCTCTCCCCTCTCTCCTTAAACCTATGCCCTCTAGTTTTAGACTCCCCTACCTTTAGGAAAATATATTGACTATCTAGCTGATCTGTGCCCCTCATTATTTTATCGACCTCTATAAAATCACCCTTCAGCCTTCTACGCTCCAGGGAAAAAAGTCCCAGTCTATCCAGCCTCTCCTTATAAGTCAAATCATCAAGTCCCAGTAGCATCCTAGTAAATCTTTTCTGTACTCTTTCTAGTTTAATAATATCCTTTCTATAATAGGGTGACCCGATTGTACACAGTATTCCAAGTGTGACCTTACCAATGTCTTGTACAGCTTCAACAAGATGCCCCAACTCCTGTATTCAATACTGCTGAATACCAATGGGTAGAAAGCCAAAGTCTCACCAGGATCTGTTACATCCGCTTGTAACTGAGAGTGGGAAGGAAATAGGAAAAGCAGGAGAGACATTTCAACCCCAATGGTTCTGTCTCTGTGAGGAATTCTGGCAGTAACCATCATTGGCTGCTTGCAGTCATTCTCAACCAAAGTGGTCCAATAACTTTGGTAGTGAAACTGACCAATGCAGACACCAGGATAACGTTCATCGACACCATGACTCAGAGACAGCAAAAGGTCCAGATAACAGTCGAGGGAAATGTTGCAGTGAACATTCAACAGGAGATGGTTCCTGTTGTACGAGGATTTCCAGTAGCATCTACTCCAGGAGTGGATGAGGGACATTCATTCACAGATACTTCACCCAATCCTGTGCCCACAACTCGAGCTCCAGTGAAACAAGACTCCCAGTGTCTACAGGGTCACAGCGTGGTTGCAAAGCTCCTGAAAGACTGATGTATGGTGAGGTATGATGAGATTGAAATTAAGAGAGAGGAAATGTTCCGGAGTGTTATAGTTGAGCATCTTCCTATTTGAATATATTTACTGATGTCTTCAGTGGTTATGAGCTTGCACTAGTGACGTCATCGATGGTGCGGGCTTTCTCGGGTCTAGTTTTCCCATGAAGGAGTGGCGTAACTTGCTGCCTCCATTCTGAGTCTGTGCTGTACTGTATTCCGATATTTTTATAAGAAGATTAAAAATCACAATGTGTTGGACTACCTTGTTGTGGCTAAGTTACCACAACTGTAATGGGGATGGGGCTGTAATGGGGTTGGGGCTGTAATGGCGATGCAAGTGGAATGGCAATGGGTCTGTAATAGCGTAGGGACTGTAATGGAAATGGGACAGTAATGGTGATGGGGCTGTAATGGAAACGGGGTAGTAATGGGGTTGTAATGAGGATGGGATTGTAATGGTCTTGGGGTTGTGTTGGGTCTTCTATCTGGAAGCAGATGGTCTGTATCTCTCGAAGATAAAGGTGCTCTAGTTGGTGATGCCTCCACATCAACACCTACCGTGATTGGGACAGACCTGACGCTTGGTATAAAGACACGGAGAACACAATTTAACCTTTGGTCCTGTGCTAACATAAAAGTCACTTCTTTACGCATATATAAATAAGTAAACCAAAAACAGTAGAAGAGGGAGCCACACATACTGGGACAGCAATGGGTGCAAACACCTTAAACAACTGCAGCCAAACAACATACACAATAGGATATTAAATTCACTTGGACAGTTTTCATAGAATGCAGCGCCACAGGCTAACACATCATAAAATTAGCAGCCAATGTGAAAGAAGGAACAAAGCGAAACAAAATAGATGGATGCAGTCTGGCATTGTCCTTCCACAGTTAGTGTCGGCTGCAGGCCACAGGCATTGCTGATGGGGCCTGGGCTGAGGTACTCTACCTACTTTAGTTCCTCTGTAGCCAGGTTCAAAGTAAGGTTTGAATGCCCCCGAGCACTCGGTTAGAGATCGTTCCGGAACTTTGCCTTTTGCAGCAAAGCCGAAAATCAGCCGGGTTCACCACCTGACCAGCCAACTCCCATCTCATTCTGCCACCCATATTGAGGCTGCCCTTTGTGGCTCATGTCCTCTCCATGTCCTGTACCCATCCTCTCTCCTGCTGCTTTTGGCTCCTCCCTCAGCCTCGCTGTTGCACTGAATGGAGCCCTGGGCCAGAGTGATGTAATGGAAGTCCTCATGCATTCTCCACCACCTGATGGGGCAGTGTCACTGCTGAGCTGTTGATGAAGGAACCCTGTTTCTCTCGACCTTTCATGAAGTAGGTGATGAGTTCGCCTTTGCCTTTGACGTAGACAGGGCCCCGGCGCACAAAGCGAAATCCATAATCCTTCAGCACCAGGTACATCTCCTCAACCATCTGTAAACAGGAAGAGGAAATGGTGTGAGGGAGAAAGGAATCACCACCTGTCGGTCTCCATTTACAAATAAAGTGGATGAATTAATCACACAAATAGATGCAAACAGCTATGATATTGTCGGGAATATGGAGGCAGGGTGACCAGGAATGGGTACTGAACATCCACAGGGTATTCCGTATTTCGGAAGGACAGACAAAAGGTAAAGGCAGTGGAGTTGCATTGTTGGTTAAAGAGGAAATTAGCACCATACTGAGGAAGGCTATTAGCTGCGATAATGTGGAATCTCTATGGGTAGAGCTAAGAAACACCAAGCGGCAAAAAACGTTGGTAGGAGTTGTCATGGGTGACTTTAATCTGCATATAGATTGGGCAATCAAATTAGTTACAAATCGTAAAGGAGGAATTCCTGGAGTTTGTACGGGATGGTTTCCTGGACCAATATGTTGAGGAACCACCTCGAGAGCAGGCAATTCTAGACTGGGTATTGTGTAATGAGAAAGGAATCATTGCCAATCTGGTTGTGCGAGACCCCATGATAGAATTTTTCATTAGGATGTAGAGTGATGTAGTTGATTCTGAGACTCGGGTTCTGAATCTTAATAAAGGAAACTCGGATGACATGAGGTGTGAGTTGGTTATGATGGATTAGGAAACATTACTTAAAGGGGTGACGGTGGATAGGCAATGGCAAACATTTAAGGAGTTCCCAAGTTCCCAAGACTTCAGGCTCAGGCTGATATTGAGAAGCACCTCAGGCAGGATAGCATCAGAAACTCACCATTTCATACACGCAACTTTCATTCACAAAGATCCATCACCTGACATTACCACCTCACAACTTTACTGATTTTACTTTCATTGGTACTTTACACTCCCTCACTGTCTGCTCTCTCCCATTCCGAACCTTATCCCTTCAGCCTGTCCTGAACTCTGACCATTGACCCTATACCCAGTAACAGGTGTTTGGCCTCCATTACCTGGATATTTCCCATCTGACCTGTTGACTCCATTCTGCTGGCCACATTTACTGTATTTCCCCAGATATCATAATGTGGTTTGCGAGCACCAATGACTCCAGCCAGAACAGCTCCTTTGTTCATTCCTGGAATAAGAGCAAAAGACTGAAAACAATCCACACTCAATGCTCCATTAGTTGGGATATAACACATGGCGAATGTTAGCAATAGATGTGTGTTAGGTACATATTGTAATGGTAGCCACGCTGAGATTACTTTAATATGAGACATATTGAGGTTACGTAAATCTGGCAAACAATGAGATTACATTTATCTGTTCCTTTCTTGAGTCATTTTAAGCATCATTCCTTGACAATTCAATGGTGATACCATCACTGAATCCCCCACTGCCAACATCCTTGGGGTTACCATTGACCAGAAACTCAACTGGACTCACCACATAAACACAGTGGCTACAACAGCAGGTCAGAGGCTAGGAATATTGCGGCGAGTAACTCACCTCCTGACTGCCCAAAGTCTATCCACCTATCCAAGGTACAAGTCAGGAGTGTGATGGAATACTCCCCACTTGCCTGGATGGGTGCAGCTCCAACAACACTGAAGTAGCTTGACACCATCCAGGACAAAGCAGCCCCGCTTGATTGGCACCACATCTACAAACATCCACTCCCTCCACCACCGACACTCAGTAGCAGCAGTGTGTACTGTCTACAAGATGCACTGCAGCAATTCATCAAGGTTCCATCGGCAGCACCTTCCAAACCCATGACCGCTTCCATCTAGAAGGACAAGGGCAGCAGATACATGGTAACACCACCACCTGGAGGTTCACCTCCAAGTCACCCACAATCCTGATTTGTAAATATATAACCGTTCCTTCACTGTCGCTGGGACAAAATTGTGGAATTCCCTCCCTAACAGCATTGTGGGTGTACCTACACCACATGGACTGCAGCGAGTTCAAGGCAGCAGCTCATCACCACCTTCTGAAGGACAACTAGCAACGGGCAATAAATGCTGACCTGGCCGGTGATGCCCACATCCCGTAACAAACACATTTGAAAAGTACTCACCAATTCGTAGCATGAAGTTATTAAACGACTGATAATTGATGTTCATTAAGGTGATTTTCATCGCCAAAGCAAAGTCAGCCAAGTCTGCCAGATGCTGCCAATGTTCCTTTGCTGAAACTTGCTGATCCTTCTGGAAAATAGAATAAATAAATAAATTATACGCTAGTTGGTATCTCCATCTGGGGATCACACATACATGCACTCTTGTGGGAGGTTTCACACATGCATGCTTACACATACCAACATATATGGGGGAAGCCAGTGGTGCATTGGTATTGTCACTGGACTAGTAATCCAGACAGCCAGCGTAAAGCTCTGGGGACTTGGGTTCGAATCCCGCCACGACAGATGGTGAAATTTGAATTCAATAAAAATCTGGAATGCAAAGTCCACTGATGATCATGAAACCATTGTCAATTGTCAGAAAAACCCATCTGGTTCACTAATGTCCTTTAGAGAAGGAAATCTGCTGTCCTTACCTGGTCTGGCCTACATGTGACTCCAGAGCCACAGCAATGTGATTGATTCTCAACTGCCCTCTGAAATGACCGAGCAAACCACTCAGTTCAAGGGCAACTCGGAATTCCAGCCCAGCCAGAGATTCCCACATCCACACCCACACATGATCATACAAATGGAAGCTCTCTCTCACATACAATGTTCAGTCAGGCTTACCTTGACAGTGCTATTGTAGCTGTTGGGATTGGTGTCTGGTATTAAGCCGGATGCTGCCATGTAGGTGCTACCAATGGTCTTAATTTTGGTGATGTTTCGGAACTGTGGTTCATCCAGTAACTGAGGAAAGGAACAAAATGAGAAGTTGGGGTTGAGGCTAAATTGTAAGGCTTTCTAATCAGAGATCCACTAACTGTGTCCCAGGAGGAGACAAGCAGAGACTGATCGGAACTTGACCGTCTGTGGTGGGTAAGTTGTTGGAAGGTATTCTGAGAGACAGGATCTACAGGCATTTAGAGCCACAAGGACTGATTAGGGACAGTCAGCATGGCTTTGTGAGTGGAAAATCATGTCTCACAAATTTGATTGGAGTTTTTTGAAGGGGTAACCAAGAAGGGAGATGAGGGCAGCGCAGCTGATGTTGTCTACATGGACTTTAGCAAGGCCTTTGACAAGGTACCGCATGGTAGGTTGTTGCATAAGATTAAATCTCACGGGATCCAGGGTGAGGTAGCTAAATGGATACAAAATTGGCTTCTTGACAGAAGCCAGAGGCTGGTTGTAGAGTTGTTTTTCAAACTGGAGGCCTGTGACCAACGGTGTGCCTCAGGGATCAGTGCTGGGCCCACTGTTATTTGTCATTTATAATAATGATTTGGATGAGAATATAGGGGGCATGGTTAGTAAGTTTGCAGATGACACCAAGATTGGTGGCAGAGTGGACAGTGAAGAAAGTTATCTAGGATTGCAATGGGATCTTGATCAATTGGGCCAGTGGGCTGACGAATGGCAGATGGAGTTTAATTTAGATAAATGTGAGATGATGCATTTTGGTAGATTGAAGCAGGGCAGGACTTACTCAGTTAACGGTAGGGCTTTGGGGAGAGTTACAGAACAAAGAGATTTAGGGTTACAGGTTCATAGCTCCTTGAAAGTGGAGTCACAGGTGGACAGAGTGGTGAAGAAGGCATTCGACATGCTTGGTTTCATCGGTCAGAACATTGAATACAGGAGTTGGGACGTCTTGTTGAAGTTGTACAAGACATTGGTAAGGCCACACTTGGAATACTGTGTACAGTTCTGGTCACTCTATTATAGAAAGGATATTATTAAACTAGAAAGAGTGCAGAAAAGACTTACGAGGATGCTACCGGGACTTGATGGTTTGAGTTATAAGGAAAGGCTGGATAGACTGGGACTTTTTTCTCTGGAGCGTAGGAGGCTGAGGGGTGACCTTATAGAGGTCTATAAAATAATGAGGGGCATAGACAAGGTAGATAGTCAATATATTTTCCCAAAGGTAGGGGAGTCTAAAACTAGAGGGCATAGTTTTAAGGTGAGAGGGGAGAGATACAAAAGTGTCCAGAGGGGCAATTGTTTCACACAGAGGGTGGTGAGTGTCTGGAACAAGCTGCCAGAGGTAGTAGTAGAGGCGGGTACAATTTTGTCTTTTAAAAAGCATTTAGATAGTTACATGGGTACGATGGGTACAGAGGGATATGGGCTAAATGCAGGCAATTGGGATTAGTTTATTGGTAAAAACTGGGCGGCATGGACAAGTTGGGCCGAAGGGCCTGTTTCCATGCTGTAAACCTCTATGACCTGAGGAACCATTCAGGATGTGAGGCCATATTTCAAAATTAGAATTTTAAAATTGAGGTGTTGCTGCAGCTGGAGCCAGTGTTGCTGCAGCTGGAGCCAGTGTTGCTGCAGCGAGAGCCAGTGTTGCTGCAGCGAGAGCCAGTGTTGCTGCAGCTGGAGCCAGTGTTGCTGCAGCGGGAGCCAGTGTTGCTGCAGCGGGAACCAGTGTTGCTGCAGCTGGAGCCAGTGTTGCTGCAGCGGGAGCCAGTGTTGCTGGAGCAAGAGCCAGTGTTGCTGGAACAGGAGCCAGTGTTGCTGGAACAGGAGCCAGTGTATTGCAGGTCCGCAAGCACAGAGACTGATGGATATAGTTCGGGTACAGGCTACAGAGTTTTGATGAACTGAGGTTGTGGAGGCTGGAAGATTAGAACATGGGAAGCACTGGAATTGTCCATACATGAGGCAACAAAGGTACAGATGAGGGATTCACCAGCCAATGAGCTAAGGCAGGGTAGTGATGAGTGATATTGGAGAGATAGAAGTCCATCTCCCTGCGATGGAGAGGATTTGGGTCGGGGATCAGCTCAAGGTTAGTTAGGATGCTGAGGGTGCAAACAGTGTAGTTCAGCCTTACACAGTGACCAGGGAATCAGTGGATAAGGTACAGAGTTTAGCTGAAGATTACAGCAATATCATATCCTGGAACCCCAAGCTTCTTATCCTTTCCTTAGCCCCAGGTACACATCTGCACCCTTTTCTCTCAGCTCCACCATCAACCCCAATGTACAAATTGTCAAATCTCTTCCCTCTGTGTCAATGTATTTGGGAGCTCACTCTGCCACTCGCTTGCTGTTTGGTTAATAAACTGTCCCTGGCTGGGGATCTTTCCTCTTCTTTCACTGGCTCCCGGCTCCCTTATTGTCTGACATCTAAGGGTTGCATGATTGTTTGAAGAGCCAGTCACACCCTTTCCTCTTTGTTTAAATCCACAACCTCCAACACAGTTAGGACATTGTGCTTCGGGGTACAAATCAGGAACCTTTACTTACACCATCAAAATCTGAGATTATTTCATTCAGGAATCGCAGACATTCAATGCCTCCGTTGTTAATGCTCTCCTCAGTGTAGAAGTCAGAGAAATTGGGGATCGATGCAAACATAACCCCAATCTCATCGTATGACTGACTGTACAATTCCTGCAGGTAGAAAAACATTGGAGAAAATATAGTTAGTAACAGCTTCCAGAACGAGGGTAGGGACTGAGAGAGCAGGATGGGAAAAGAGGGAGACGGAGAGAGCTTGGGGAATAATTGGTTCTCGTCAGTCACCTCATCTCGCTTCTTGGAGCCAAGGAAGTGTCGAGCCACATGCTCTGGTAACATGTTGGTGACAAGAGCCTCGTTCCATCGCCGCATTTCATAAACCCTCTCCTTCTGTTCATGAACATCCATCTTCCACAGGAACTGAGTCCGTGCTAATTTCTCCACCTGGCAGAGAGGGAGACTCAGTAATAAAACGAATAATAAACTACAAGCAATAATACTCCATGCTGCTGCTCGTTAGTATGTTACCATCACCATGTGGAATATTGTACGCTGCGTCCCAGTGCATCATTATCAATCAATGCAGGTGTTTCTCTGGAGTTCTCCTGACCTTGGGCCCCCTCCCCAGGTGTCCTGAGCTCTCACTGCAGGCCCGGGTCCCAAACCCTCACACATGGCCCCGGCTGCACTTACGTGTCGAGTGAAATAGTAAAAACTCATCGTCATGACGAAGATCATGGCGACCATTGAAAAGCGAGACGGCAGAATGAGGGACCTGTGGAAACAAACAGGAGAGGAAGTCAATCACCAACTGACACATCGCTGAGGCGGAGTGTCAGGGTCAAACAGGGTCACCAGTCAAACAAGGTCAAGGGTCAGTTGGGTTCAGAGTCAATCAGGGCCAAGAGTCTGTCATGCTCAAGAGTGGGTTGGGGTCAGGGTGGGTCAGGATCAGGAAGGGTCGGGGTCGGGGTCAGTGTCTGATTTAACAGTGACCCCCTCGTTCTAGATTCTGCCACAAGAGGAATTTATTTTTTGTTGGCAGGGCTGGGACATCGCTGCCAATGTCTGCACTGATTCCCCATCACGAGGTGCCCCTGCGCCTCTCTGTCCCACACAACTATCCTACTCTACTCGCTTCTGCTGCGATATTCCTGACCCTGCTTTCCACATGCTCAGCCTTGGGAACATCCTTTGATCCCAATATTCATGATCATATCCATGCAGCCTGTAACCCACATGTGTTCTCGCCCTTCCTTGATATTTATTCTTGCGATGTGAACATTGCCCGCGCCTACTTGCCCTGAGAAAGTAATGGGCCTTTTGGAAGAGTTGGCAGCTTGCAGACTCCAGCTGGGTGGTTTGTTGGGTGGTTTCCGACAACAGGTCAAACCTGTTGCTCTGGAATTGAAGGCAGGGAGGCAAGGTCAAGAAGGAGTTAGATTTCGCTCTTGGGGCAAGAGGGATCAAAGGACATGGGGAGAAGGCGGGATCCGGATATTGAATTCAATGATCAGCCATGATCATAATGATTGGTAGAAAGGTTCAAAGGGCTGAATGACCTCCTGCTCCAATTTTCTATCCCAGGATGCTTCGTGGGGATATTATCTGAGTCAGAGAAGGAAATGCGAGAACACGTGGCCAAAATACCAGGTCAGAAGTGGTGAGTTTTTAGACGATCTGAAATGCAAGAGAGGAAGTGAGGTTTATGGAGGGAATTCCAGAGCTTGGGGCCGGGCAGTTGGAGGCACGGCCACCAATGGCAAAGCGATTAAAATCAAGAATGCTCAGAGAGCCAGCATTGGAGACGCGCAGAGATCTGGGAGAGTTGTAGGGCTGGAAGGGGTTAAAGATATCGGCAGGAGCTAGGACATGATCAATTCTCAAAACGATGATGAGGATTTAAAATCAAGCTTCTGCTGCGCTGGGACACAGTGTCAGTCAGCACCAGGGTAACAGGAGAATGGGGCTTGGTGCAAATCCAAATGGGAGTCTATAAGGACAGCATTACAATTGTCATAGAGTCATAGAGGTTTACGTCATGGAACCATGCCCTTCAGCTCAGCTTGTCCATGCCACCCAGTTTTTACCACGAAGCGAGTCCCAATTGCCCGCATTTGGCCCATATCCCTCTATACCCATCTTACCCATGTAACTGTCTAAGTGCTTTTTAAAAGACAAAATTGTACCCGCCTCTACTACTACCTCTGGCAGCTTGTTCCAGACACTCACCACCCTCTGTGTGAAAAAATTGCCCCTCTGGACACTTTTGTATCTCTCCCCTCTCACCTTAAACCTATGCTCTCTAGTTTTAGACTCCTCTACCTTTAGGAAAAGATATTGACTATCTACCTTGTCTATGCCCCTCATTATTTTATAGACCTCTAGAAGATCCTATGCTCCAGGGAAAAATGTCCCAGTCTATCCAGCCTCTCCTTATAACTCAAACCATCAAGTCCCGGTAGCATCCTAGTATATCTTTTCTGCACTCTTTCTAGTTTAATAATATCCTTTCTATAATAGGGTGACCAGAATTGCACACAGTATTCCAAGTGTGGCCTTACCAATGTCTTGTACAATTTCAACAAGACATTCCAACTCCTGTGCTCAATGTTCTGACTAATGAAATCAAGCATGCCAAATGCCTTCTTCACCACTCTGTCCACCTGTGACTCCACTTTCAAGGTGCTATGAACATGTACCCCTAAATCTCTTTGTCTGTAACTCTCCCCAATGCCCTACCGTTAACTGAGTAAGTTCTGCCCTGATTTGATCTACCAAAATGCATCACCTCGCATTTATCTAAATTAAACTCCATCTGCCATTCATCAGCCCACTGGCCCAATTGATCAAGATCCCGTTGCAATCTGAGATAACTTTCTTCACTGTCCACTATGCCATCAATCTTGGTGTCATCTGTAAAATTACTGTCTATGCCCCATAGATTTTCAAAGAACAAAGAACAATACAGCACAGGAACAGGCCCTTCGGCCCTCCAAGCCCGCGCAGCTTCCTGGTCCCAACTAGACCATTCTTTTGTATCCCTCCATTCCCACTCCGTTCATATGGCTATCTAGATAAGTCTTAAACGTTCCCAGTGTGTCCGCCTCCACCACCTTGCCCAGCAGCGCATTCCAGGCCCCCACCACCCTCTGTGTAAAATACGTCCTTCTGATATCTGTGTTAAACCTCCCCCCCCTTCACCTTGAACCTATGACCCCTCGTGAACGTCACCACCGACCTGGGGAAAAGCTTCCCACCATTCACCCTATCTATGCCTTTCATAATTTTATACACCTCTATTAGGTCACCCCTCATCCTCCGTCTTTCCAGTGAGAACAACCCCAGTTTACCCAATCTCTCCTCCTAACTAAGCCCTTCCATACCAGACAACATCCTGGTAAACCTCCTCTGTACTCTCTCTAAAGCCTCCACGTCCTTCTGGTAGTGTGGCGACCAGAACTGGGCGCAGTATTCCAAATGCGGCCGAACCAACGTTCTATACAACTGCAACATCAGACCCCATCTTTTATACTCTATGCCCCGTCCTATAAAGGCAAGCATGCCATATGCCTTATTCACTACCTTCTCCACCTGTGATGTCACCTTCAAGGATCTGTGGACTTGGACACCCAGGTCCCTCTGCGTATCTACACCCTTTATGGTTCTGCCATTTATCGTATAGCTCCCCCCTACGTTAGTTCTACCAAAATGCATCACTTCGCATTTATCTGGATTGAACTCCATCTGCCATTTCTTTGCCCAAATTTCCAGCCTATCTATATCCTTCTGTAGCCTCTGACAATGTTCCTCACTATCTGCAAGTCCAGCCATTTTTGTGTCGTCCGCAAACTTACTGATCACCCCAGTTACACCTTCTTCCAGATCGTTTATATAAATCACAAACAGCAGAGGTCCCAATACAGAGCCCTGCGGAACACCATTAGTCACAGGCCTCCAGCCGGAAAAAGACCCTTCCACTACCACCCTCTGTCTTCTGTGACCAAGCCAGTTCTCCACCCATCTAGCCACCTCTCCTTTATCCCATGAGATCCAACCTTTTGCACCAACCTACCATGACGGACTTTGTCCAGCGCTTTATTAAAGTCCATATAGACGACATCCAAGGCCCTTCCCTCGTCAACCATTCTAGTCACTTCTTCAAAAAACTCCACCAGATTACTGAGGCATGACCTCCCTCCCACAAAACCATGCTGACTATCGTTTATGAGCTTATTCCTTTCTAAATGCGCATACATCCTATCTCTAAGAATCTTCTCCAACAACTTCCCCACCACGGACGTCAAGCTCACCGGCCTATAATTACCCGGGTTATCCTTCCTACCCTTCTTAAATAATGGGACCACATTAGCTATCCTCCAATCCTCTGGGACCTCACCTGTGTCCAGTGACGAGACAAAGATTTGCGTCAGAGGCCCAGCGATTTCATCTCTCGTCTCCCTGAGCAGCCTGGGATAGATTCCATCAGGCCCTGGGGATTTGTCAGTCTTTATATTCCCTAAAAAACCTAACACTTCCTCCCTTGTAATGGAGATTTTCTCTAACGGGTCAACACTCCCCTCCGAGACACTCCCAATCAACACATCCCTCTCCTTTGTGAATACCGACGCAAAGTATTCATTTAGGATCTCTCCTACTTCTTTGGGCTCTCAGCATAATTCCCCACTTTTGTCCCTGAGAGGTCCCGATGATTCATCCAAATTATTAATTTAAATAACAAATAACAGTGGACCCAGCACCGATCCCTGAGGCACACCGCTGGTCACAGGCCTCCAGCTTGAAAAACAACCCTCTACAACCACCCTCTGGCTTCTGTTGTCAAGTCAATTTTGTATCCAATTGGCTGCCTCACGTTGAATCCCATGAATATAACCTTATGCAACAATCTACCATGCGGTACCTTGTCAAAGGCCTTGCTAAAGTCCATGTAAACAACATCGACTGCACTGCCCTCATCTACTTTCTTGGTTACCCCTTCAAAAAACTCAATCAAATTTGCAAGACATGATTTTTCACTCACAAAGCCATGCTGACTGTCCCTAATCAGTCCTTGCCTCTTTAAATGCCTGTAGATCCTGTCTCTCAGAATACCTTCAAACAACTTACCCACTACAGATGTTAGGCTCACTGGCCTGTAGTTCCAGGCTTTTCCCTGTAACCCTTCTTAAATAAAGGCACAACATTTGCTCCCCTCCAATCTTTAGGCACCTCATCTGGGGCTGTTGATGATTCAAATATCTCTGCTAGGGGACCCACAATTTCCTCCCTAACCTGGGATACACTTCACCAGGTCCCGGGGATTTATCATTAATATGTACACTCCTCAAGACATCACTATTTATTTCCTCAAGTTCCCTAACATCCATGCTTTTCTCAACAGTAAATACTGATGAGAAATATTCATTTAGGATCTCACCCATCTCTTGTGGATCCGCACATAGATTACCTTGTTGATTCTTAAGTAGCCCTACTCTCTCCCTAGTTACTTTTTGCCCTTTATGTATTTGTAGAAGCTCTTTGGATTCTCCTTTGCCTTATCTGCCAAAGCAATCTCATGTCCCCTTTTTGCCCTCCTGATTTCTCTCTTAACTCTACCCCTACACCCTCTTTACTCTTCAAGGGATTCACTTGATCCCAGCTGCCTATGCATGTCATGTGCCTCCTTCTTCTTCTTGACCAGGGCCTCAATATCCCGAGTCATCCAGGGTTCCCTACTTCTACCAGCCTTGCCCTTTACTCTAAGAGGAATGTGCTTACCCTGAACCCTGGTTAACACACTTTTGAAAGCCTCCCACTTAGCAGCCGTCCCTTTGCCTTCCCACAGACTCCCCCAATTAACTTTTGAAAGTTCCTGCCTGATACCATCAAAATTGGCCTTGCCTCAAGTTAGAATTTTAACTTTTGGGCCTGACCTATCATTCTCCATAGCTATCTTAAAACTAATGGAATTATAGTCACTGGTCCCAAAGTGATCCCTCACTAACACTTCTGTCACCTGCCCTTCCTTATTTCCCAAGAGGAGGTCAAGTTTTGCCCCCTCTCTCGTCGGGCCATCCACATACTGAATGAGAAATTCCTCCTAAATACACTCAACAAATTTCTCTCCATCCAACCCTCTAATCCTATGGCTGTCCCAGTCAATGTTGAACATAGAACATAGAACATAGAAAGCCACAGCACAAACAGGCCCTTCGGCCCACAAGTTGCGCCGATCACATCCCCACCTCTAGGCCTATCTATAGCCCTCAATCCCATTAAATCCCATGTACTCATCCAGAAGTCTCTTAAAAGACCCCAACGAGTTTGCCTCCACCACCACCGACGTCAGCCGATTCCACTCACCCACCACCCTCTGAGTGAAAAACTTACCCCTGACATCCCCCCTGTACCTACCCCCCAGCACCTTAAACCTGTGTCCTCTCGTAGCAACCATTTCAGCCCTTGGAAATAGCCTCTGAGAGTCCACCCTATCCAGACCCCTCAACATCTTGTAAACCTCTATCAGGTCACCTCTCATCCTTCGTCTCTCCAGGGAGAAGAGACCAAGCTCCCTCAACCTATCCTCATAAGGCATGCCCCCCAATCCAGGCAACATCCTTGTAAATCTCCTCTGCACCCTTTCAATGGCTTCAACATCTTTCCTGTAATGAGGTGACCAGAACTGCGCGCAGTACTCCAAGTGGGGTCTAACCAGGGTCCTATAAAGCCAAGTTGAGAAAGTTAAAATCCCGTATTTTTCTTGGAGCTATCTGTAATCTCCTTACATATTATATACACACAAAGCAAGTGGGGAATACAAGGAAAGTAGAAAGAAACTTAAACAAGGAGTAAGAAGGGCTAAAAGAGGTCACGGAAAAGCATTGGCCAGCAGGATTAAGGAAAATCCCAAGGTTTTTTATACATATATAAAGAGCAAGAGGGTAGCCAGGGAGAGGGTTGGCCACTCAAGGACAAGGGAGGGAATCTATGCGTGGTGCCAGTGGAAATGGGCGAGGTATTAAATGAGTACTTTGCGTCAGTATTCACCAAAGAGAAGGACTTGGTGGATGATGAGTCTGGGAAAGGGTGTGTAGATAGTTTGGGTCATGTTGAGATCAAAAATGGAGGTATTGGGGTTCTTGAAGAACATTAAGGTAGACAAGTCCCCAGGGCCTGATGGGATATACCCCAGAATACTGAGAGAGGCAAGGGAGGAAATTGCTGGGGCCGTGAGGGAAATCTTTGTATCCTCACTGGCTAAAGGGGAGGTCCCAGAGGATTGGAAAATAGCCAATGTTGTTCCTTTGTTTAAGAAGGGTAGCAAGAATATTTCAGGTAATACAGGCCGGTGAGCCTTACGTCAGTGGTAGGGAAATTATTGGAGAGGGTTCTTTGAGACAGGATTTACTCCCACTTCGAAATAAGTGGATGTATTAGTGAGGGGCAACATGGTTTTGTGAAGGGGAGGTTGTGGCTCACGAATTTGATTGAGATTTTCGAGGAAGTGACGAAGATGATTGATGAAGGTAGGGCAGTGGATGTTGTCTACATGGACTTCAGTAAGGCCTTTGACAAGGTCCCTCATGGCAGTCTAGTACAGAAAGTGAAGTCGCATGGGATCAGAGGTGAGCTGGCAAGGTGGATACAGAACTGGCTCGGGTTATGGGGATAGGGCCTGGGTGGGATTGTTGTCGGTGCAGACTCAATGGGCCGAATAGCCTCCCTCTGTACTGTAGGATTCTATGATCGATGTCCTGTGTCCCTCCCTCAGCCTCATAAACACTCCGTTCCTCTGAGATCTCGCTGAGTTGCAGCATTTTCCCAAACCTTTAATGTTTTGAACACTGAAAGCGCAAAACTGCAAAACTGGCCAGTTCTTCAGAATCTGGAGCTTTGTAACCACACAAACTGGACGCTGTCGGAATGATTCTATTGCTAACCTCAGCGCCGTATTGGTCGCAGTGATCCACTTACTGAAATTCCTTAAAGCGATCTCGATCGTATTGGTCGTAGACTTCCCTCCAGCCCAGGGTACTGACCAATCCACAGCCAGTACTGATCAGGAGCATCAGGAAGATCTTCACCATGTGACTGACCTGGACCAGCATCGTCGTGGCGATGAGTGCCAACACCGCGATGTAGCTGTAATATTTTGGTTGCTTCAGGCAGCCCCGGGGGGTGTGAGTAATATTTCCATTGGCTGTCGCTCGGTAACTGTGCAGACAGCTCAACTTGGGAAGAAATTCAATAATTCAATCCATCAGATCCGGAAAAAACACCAAAACACCCAAATTATAATCCCCAGAATAACCCTCACCAAAAACAACACCGTAACCCCCCCCCCCCGAAACCCCCCACCGTAACCCCCACTGTAACCCTCGTGACCCCCCACCGTAACTCCCACCACCGGACTAACTGACACAGATACTTCGACTGATGCAGGTGCACACACACACACACACACCACGCATGCACGCACTCTCTCGTATCTCCCGCCCATCCACCCACCCACCCACACTCACAGTGGGTTGGACAGATTTTGGATTGAGAAGGGAGTCGAGTGTTATGGGGAACAGGCAAGAAAAGATACAAAACTGGCTCGGTCAAAGAAGTCATGATGTGGAGATGCCAGTGTTGGACTGGCGTAAACACAGTAAGAGTACCTGGTGTTGTTAAAACTCTTACTCGGTCAAAGAAGACAGAGGGTAGCAGTGGAAGGGTGCGTTTCTGAATGGAGGGCTGTGACAACTGGTGTTCCTCAGGGATCAGTGCTGGGAGCTTTGCTGTTTGTAATATATATAAATGATTTGGAGGAAAATGTAACTGATTTGATTTGTAAGTTTGAGGACGACACAAAGATTGGTGGATTTGCGAATAGCAATGAGGACCATCAGAGGATACAGCAGGATATAGATCGGTTGGAGACTTGGGCGGAGAGATGGCAGATGGAGTTTAATCCGGACAAATGTGAGGTAATGCATTTTGGAAGGTCTAATACAGATAGGAAATATACAGTAAATGGCAGAACCCTTAAGAGTATTGATAGGCAGAGGGATCTGGGTGTACAGGTACACAGGTCACTGAAAGTGGCAATGCAGGTGGAGAAGGTAGTCAAGAAGGCATACGGCATGCTTCATCAACCAGGGCACTGAGTTTAAAAATTGGCAAGTCATGTTGCAGCTTTATAGAACCTTAGTTAGGCCGCACTTGGAATATAGTGTTCAATTCTGGTCGCCACACTACCAGAAGGATGTGGAGGTTTTGGAGAGGGTACAGAAAAGATTTACCAGGATGTTGCCTGGTATGGAGGGTATTAGCTATGAGGAGAGGTTGGAGAAACTTGGTTTGTTCTCACTGGAACGACGGAGGTTGAGTGGCGACCTGATAGAAGTCTACAAGATTATGAAGGGCATGGACAGAGTGGACAGTCAGAAGCTTTTTCCCAGGTTGGAAGAGTCAATTACTAGGGGGCATAGGTTTAAGGTGCGAGGGGCAAGGTTTAAAGGAGATGTACGAGGCAGATTTTTTACACAGAGAGTAGTGGATGCCTAGAACTCGTTGCTGGGGGAGTTAGTGGAAGCGGATACGGTAGTGACTTTAAAGGGGTGTCTTCACAAATACATGAATAGGATGGGAATAGAGGGATATGGTCCCAGGAAGGGTAGGGGGTTTTAGTTAAGTCGGGCAGCATGGTCGGTGCAGGCTTGGAGGGCCGAAGGGCCTGTTCCTGTGCTGTAATTTTCTTTGTTCTTTGAAAGTTGAGTTGAGAGCACGATCAAGTCAGCCCTGATCTTAACGACTGGCAGGGCAGGTTCGAGGGGCCGAATGGCCTACTCCTGTTCCTGTTTCTTATGTTATTATGAGATAGACAGACGGACACAGACAAACATATATGACAGATACACAGATACATACAAACACACAGACATGCCCTTTACACTGAATCTACTATCTAAAGATCTATTTCAGAGACAAGACATTGCTAATAGTCCCGAGGCTCTCTCCTGTGTTTCCCCTTGACGCCAGCCCTGGCACTCTGCCATCTTCAATATCCTAATGAGAACGCTATCATGTGGATAATATGGCACTCACTCCAAACAAACCACTCATTAGCTAACTGAAAGCAGATCATTACGTCCCCGTGTTACACATTAACCAGATGAGTCACTACACTTACAGTTCAAAGGTCACTCCAGTTTGTAGCCATAGACATCAGCCATTAACCAATCACCGTACAGCTTCTTGTTGTACTCAAAATATTTTCCTTGTAAAATATTGCAAAGCGCTCACGAATCAGGCCCTTCAGTAATTCAGACACAGAGCTGAGTACAGACTTCTAGCACAACCCCATCATCCCAGCAATGGTAACAGAGAGAAATCAGCCACGGTTCCTGCTCCCGATCACTGCCCAATGATCCCTGCTGGATATGTGTCAAATCAACTGCGTGTATTTATATTTGTGTGTGTGTGTGTACGTGTGTGTGTGTATGCGTGTGCGTGTGTGTGTCTGTCTGCGTATCTGTGTGTGTGTGTGTATACGTGTGTGCGTGTTTGTGTGTGTGTGTACAGGTGTGTGTACGTGTGTGTGTATGTGTGTGTGTACGTGTGTGTGTGTGCCTGTCTGCGTATCTGTGCGTGTGTGTGTACGTGTGTGTACGTGTGTGTGTGTGTATGAGTGTGTGTGTGTGTCTGCGTATGTGTGTGTGTGTACGAGTGTGTGTGTCTGTCTGCGTATGTGTGTGTGTGTACATGTGTGTGTACATGTGTGTGTACGTGTGTGTGTATGTGTGTGTACGTGTTTGTGTACGTGTGTATGTGTACGTGTGTGTGTACGTGTGTGTGTGTGTGTGTATGTGTTTGTGTACGTGTGTGTGTACGTGTGTGTGTGTACGTGTGTGTGTACGTGTGTGTGTACGTGTGTGTGTGTCTGTGTTTCTATATTTGTGAATGCATTTGCATGAGGGGGTCTGTATATGTTTCCACACAAGCGGGAGGACACCTTGGGGAGGGCTCATACAGCGAGGCAATATGGGTAGAGCTCAGGAATAGGAAGGGTGCAGTCACAATGTTGGGGGTTTACGTTCGGCCTCCATACAGCCAGCGGGAGATAGAGGAACAGATATGTAGGCAGATTTTGGCACGGTGTAAAAGTAACAGGGTTGTTGTGGTGGGAGATTTTAACTTCCCCTATATTGACTGGGACTCACTTAGTGCTAGGGGCATCGATGGGGCAGAGTTTGTAAGGAGCATCCAGGAGGGCTTCTTGAAACAGTATGTAGATAGTCCAACTTGGGAAGGGGCCGTACTGGACCTGGTATTGGGGAATGAGCCCAGCCAGGTGGTCCACGTTTCAGTAGGGAAGCAGTTCGGGAACAGTGACCACAATTCAGTAAGCTTTAAGGTACTGATGGATAAAGAAAAGTGGAGTTCTCAAGTTAAGGTGCTAAATTGGGGGAAGGCTAATTACAACAATATTAGGCAGGAACTGAAGAATGTATATTGGGGGCAGTTGTTTGAGGGCAAATCAACATCTGGCATGTGGAAAGCTTTCAATTATAAGTTGATCGGGATTCAGGACCGGCACATTCCTGTAAGGATGAAGGATAAGTATGGCAAGTTTTGGGAACCTTGAATAACGAGAGATATTGTGAGCCTAGTCAAAGAGAAAGGAAGCATTTGTCAAAGCTAGGAGGCTGGGAACACACGAAGCAAGTGTGGAATACAAGGAAAGTAGAAAGAAACTTAAACAAGGAGTCAGGAGGGCTAAAAGAGGGAATGAAAAATCATTGGCCAGCAGGATTAAGGAAAATCCCAAAGCTTTTTATACATATATAAAGAGCAAGAGGATAGCCAGAGAGAGGGTTGGCCACTCAAGGACAAGGGAGGGAATCTATGCGTAGAGTCAGAGGAAATGGGTGAGGTATTAAATGAGTACTTTGCATCAGTATTCACCAAAGAGAAGGACTTGGTGGATGATGAGTCTGGGAAAGGGTGTGTAGATAGTTTGAGTCATATTGAGGTCAAAAAGGAGGTGGGATTGGGATTCTTGAGAGACTTAAGGTAGACAAGTCCTCAGGGCCTGATGGGATATACCCCATAACGCTGAGAGATGCAAGGGAGGAAACTGCTGGGGCCTTGAGAGGAATCTTTGTATCCTCACTGGCTACAAGGGAGGTCATGAAGTGGAATGTGTATGTGTATGATGACCAGGATATTGGGTTCATGTCACACTATCTGTAATCCCCACAGCTTGCCTGGACCTGCAGAGTCTCACTGGCTGTCCAGTCTGGAGACAATACACATCTCTTTAACCTGTCTTAATGCTCTCGCCACTCACATTGTTTGTACCTTTAAGACTTGATTAGCTGTAAGTATTCGCATTCCAACCATTATTCTGTAAATTGAGTTTGTGTCTTTATATGCCCTGTTTGTGAACAGAATTCCCACTCACCTGAAGAAGGGGCTTAAGGCTCCGAAAGCTTGTGTGGCTTTTGCTACCAAATAAACCTGTTGGACTTTAACCTGTTGTTGTTAAACTTCTTACAAGGGAGGTCCCAGAGGATTGGAGAATAGCCAATGTTGTTCCTTTTTTTAAGAAGGGTAGCAAGGATAATCCAGATAAATACAGGCCGGTGAGCCTTACGACAGAGTAGGGAAATTATTGGAGAGGATTCTTTGAGACAGGATTTATTCCCACTTGGAAATAAGTGAATGTATTAGTGAGAGGCAACATGGTTTTGTGAAGGGGAGGTCGTGTCTCACTAACTTGATCAAATTTTTCGAGGAAGTGACGAAGATGATTGATGAAGGTAGGGCAGTGGATGTTGTCTACATGGACTTCAGTAAGGCCTTTGACAAGGTCCCCCAAGGCAAACTGGTACAGAAAGTGAAGTCGCATGGGATCAAAGGTGAGCTGGCAAGGTGAATACAAAACTGGCTCGGTCAAAGAATGAAGTTTAACAACACCAGGTTAAAGTCCAACAGGTTTATTTGGTAGCAAAAGCCACACAAGCTTTCGGAGCTCCAAGCCCCTTCTTCAGGTGAGTGGGAATTCTGTTCACAAACAGAGCTTATAAAGACACAGACTCAATTTACATGAATAATGGTTGGAATGCGAATACTTACAACTAATCAAGTCTTTAAGAAACAAAACAATGTGAATGGAGAGAGCATCAAGACAGGCTAAAAAGATGTGTATTGTCTCCAGACAAGACAGCCAGTGAAACTCTGCAGGTCCTCAGCGCCAACAACTGCCAGTTTCCAGATGCAATTTTACATCTCATCCGCTTCATCCTGGACCACAATATCTTCACCTTCAACAACCAGTTCTTCATCCAGACAAACGGAACAGCCATGGGGACCAAATTCGCACCTCAATATGCCAACATCTTCATGCACAGGTTCGAACAAGACTTCTTCACCGCACGGGACCTTCAACCGATGCTATACACTAGATACATCGATGACATTTCCTTCCTTTGGACTCATGGTGAACAATCACTGAAACAACTCTATGATGACATCAACAAGTTCCATCCCACCATCAGGCTCACCATAGACTATTCTCCGGAATCGGTTGCATTCTTGGACACACGCATCTCCATTAAGGACGGTCACCTCAGCACCTCACTGTACCGCAAGCCCACGGATAACCTCACGATGCTCCACTTCTCCAGCTTCCACCCTAAACACGTTAAAGAAGCCATCCCCTACGGACAAGCCCTCCGTATACACAGGATCTGCTCGGATGAGGAGGATCGCAACAGACACCTCCAGACGCTGAAAGATGCCCTCATAAGAACAGGATATGGCGCTCGACTCATTGATCAACAGTTCCAACGCGCCACAGCGAAAAACCGCACCGACCTCCTCAGAAGACAAACACGGGACACAGTGGACAGAGTACCCTTCGTTGTCCAGTACTTCCCCGGAGCGGAGAAGCTACGGCATCTCCTCCGGAGCCTTCAACATGTCATTGATGAAGACGAACATCTCGCCAAGGCCATCCCCACACCCCCACTTCTTGCCTTCAAACAACCGCACAACCTCAAACAGACCATTGTCCGCAGCAAACTACCCAGCCTTCAGGAGAACAGTGACCATGACACCACACAACCCTGCCACAGCAACCTCTGCAAGACGTGCCGGATCATCGACACAGATGCCATCATCTCACGTGAGAACACCATCCACCAGGTAGACGGTACATACTCTTGCAATTCGGCCAACGTTGTCTACCTGATACGCTGCAAGAAAGGATGTCCCGAGGCATGGTACATTGGGGAAACTATGCAGACGCTGTGACAACGGATGAATGAACACCACTCGACAATCACCAGGCAAGACTGTTCTCTTCCTGTTGGGGAGCACTTCAGCGGTCACGGGCATTCGGCCTCTGATATTCGGGTAGGCGTTCTCCAAGGCAGCCTTCGCGACACATGACAGCGCAGAGTCGCTGAGCAGAAACTGATAGCCAAGTTCCGCACACACGAGGATGGCCTCAACCGGGATATTGGGTTCATGTCACACTATTTGTAACTCCCACAGTTGCGTGGACCTGCAGAGTTTCACTGGCTGTCTTGTCTGGAGACAATACACATCTTTTTAGCCTGTCTTGATGCTCTCTCCATTCACATTGTTTTGTTTCTTAAAGACTTGATTAGTTGTAAGTATTCGCATTCCAACCATTATTCATGTAATTTGAGTCTGTGTCTTTATAAGCTCTGTTTGTGAACAGAATTCCCACTCACCTGAAGAAGGGGCTTAGAGCTCCGAAAGCTTGTGTGGCTTTTGCTACCAAATAAACCTGTTGGACTTTAACCTGGTGTTGTTAAACTTCTTACTGTGTTTACCCCAGTCCAACGCCGGCATCTCCACATCGGTCAAAGAAGACAGAGGGGAGCAGTGGAAGGGTGCGTTTCTGAATGGAGGGCTGTGACAAGTGGTGTTCCTCAGGGATCAGTGCTGGGACCTTTGCTGTTTGCAATATATATAAATGATTTGGAGGAAAATGTGACTGGTTTGATTAGTAAGTTTGCGGATGACACAAAGGTTGGTGGATTTGTGGATAGCAAAGAGGATACAGCAGGATATAGATCAGTTGGAAACTTGGGCGGAGAGATGGCAAATGGAAGTTTAATCCGGACAAAGGTGAGGTAATGCATTTTGGAATGTCTAATACAAATGGGAAATATACAGTAAATGGCAGAACCCTGAAGAGTATTGATAGGCAAAGGGATCTGGGTGTACAGGTACACAGTTCACTGAAAGTGGCAATGCAGGTGGAGAAGGTAGTCAAGAAGGCATACGGCATGCCTGCCTTCATCGGCCGGGGCATTGAGTTTAAAAATTGGCAAGTCATGTTGCAGCTTTATAGAACCTTAGTGAGGCCGCACTTGGAATATAGTGTTCAATTCTGGTCGCCACACCACCAGAAGGATGTGGAAGCTTTGGAGAGGGTACAGAAAAGATTTACCAGGATGTTGCCTGGTATGGAGGGCATTAGCTATGAGGAGAGGTTGGAGAAATTTGGTTTGTTCTCACTGGAACGAGGTTGAGGGGCGACCTGATAGAAGTCTACAAGATTATGAGGGACATGGACAGAGTGGATAGTCAGAAGCTTTTTCCCAGGGTGGAAGAATCAATTACTAGGGGGCATAGGTTTAAGGTGCGAGGGGCAAGGTTTAAAGGAGATGTATGAGGCAAGTTTTTTTACACAGAGGGTAGTGGGTGTCTGGAACTCGCCGCCAGGGGAGGTAGTGGAAGCGGATACGGTAGTGACTTTTAAGGGGCGTCTTGACAAATACATGAATAGGATGGGAATAGAGGGATATGGTCCCCGGAAGGGTAGGGGGTTTTAGTTCAGTCAGGCAGCATGGTCGGTGCAGGCTTGGAGGGCCGAAGGGCCTGTTCCTGTGCTGTAATTTTATTTGTTCTTTGTTCAAGCCAGTGTGCGTGCACATTCTTGTGTGTGAATGTGCATGTGTGTGTGTGTGCACCTGTGTGTGTGCACGTCTGTGCTGTGTGCGTGTGTCTGTATGTGTGCACATGCCTGTGTGTGTGCGTGCATGTCTGTGTGCATGTCTGTGTGTGTGTGTGTACCTGGGATGGACACTCACCATGTCTATGATATCTGCTGTGGTGAGGATGAGGATTGCAGACATGGCCCATGTGTTCCTGGCCCACCGAGTCCTGTCGATCCATGTCGAGAACAAGACCAGTTTCTTGGGGAAGACCTGAAGAGGATGAGAACTGTGAGCATCTGCACTTGGAGAAGGAGGTCACTGGGCACAACTAACATGGTGGGCAACATTGAAGAGGGAAATTAGTGGACAGATTCATGGCCAGAGACAGAATCAAGGCCTCTGACTCTGGACTCACCCTGGGGAAGACGGCAGCAAGAGAACACAGGGTGAGGATCAGCAGCAGAATCTCCCCGACAATGAATGTGTAATAATTCACCAGCAGCCTAGAAAAAATAGAGAACAGTCACAGGAAAATAGAATTTAAAACAGATCCACCCCAACCTCACCCTGACCCCTGACCCCACCCCAACCTGACCCCTGACTCCAGTCCCAAGCAGCCAGTCATGTTGGCCTTTCCCCTTCATGTGAGAAAATAGTTTGAACCAGTTACTCACCTTCTTCCCACATCCCTTCAAACACCTTTTCTTTCCTCCATCCCCTCTCCAATCTCATCTCGAAAGTTCACATTGTTTCTTCCTCAACCACTCACCCTGGAAATGAAACTGTGGTAAACCACTGTTAGCTTATTGCCTGTGTGTGTGTGTGTGTGTGTGTGTGTGTGTGTGTGACATGCCTGGACATGCCCCTGCCGGCCCGGCCTGGGACTCCTCCCCCCCTGGTGCAGGTATAAAGGTGACTGCTCCCCACCCCCTGCCTCAGTCTCTGGACCAGTTCATCGGCATGGGTGTGCTTCAAGTCTTTTGCTAATAAAAGCCTACTTGTTCGAGCATCCAAACTAGTCTTTGCTTGATTGATAGTGCATCAATTTTATTAGCAAAAGTTTTGGGATGGAGCAGATACTAAAACCCGATAGACTTGAATTGGATCCTCTAGCTGTAGGAGCCTCGAACAGCTTCGATCACTGGCTGCGCTGTTTCGAAACTTTCCTCACCGCCTCCGTCGTCCGGACCGAAACCGACAAGCTCCACGTGCTCCACGCCCGGGTCAGCGATCAAGTATTCTCGATGATTAGAGACGCTGAAACTTACAAGGACGCGATCGAACTTTTAAAAGGCCAGTACAACAAACAGACTAATGTAATCTACGCCAGACATCTTCTGGCTACTCGCAGACAACAGCCAGGAGAATCGGGCAATCAATTCCTGCGTGCGTTGCGAGCACTTGGCAGGGCCTGCAACTGCAAGGCCGTAACAGCCGCCCAAAACACTGAGGACTTAATCAGAGATGCCTATGTCACGGGTATCGGGTCAAACTATATCTGACAACGACTGCTGGAACAGGGTGGGCTGGATCTACAAAAGACTGTGGCGCTTGCCGACTCGTTAGATGTGGCCTTCCGTAATCCCGAGGCCTACACCCCCGACCACGGGGGTGCATCGTGGACACCGCGGCTGCCGCCACCTCTGTACTCGGGAGGGCCGCAGGCCTACACCACGTCACGTCCCACCAATGACCCGACCGCTGCAGCAGTCTCCGGAGGCCCGAGGTGTTACTTCTGTGGCCTGGGGAAGCACCCCCAACAACGTTGCCCGGTGAAGGATGCGATCTGCTCCGGGTGTGGAAAGAAGGGCCATTACGTGAAGGTATGCAGGGCGAAATCGACTTCCAAGCCCAGTAGCGCCGCGTGCGACCCACGGGGGCCGCCATCTTGGGCTGGGTAGCCGCGTGTGAGCCGTGCGGGCCGCCATCTTGGATGCCTTCAGCCACATGTGAGCCATGCGGGCCTCCATCTTGGACGCCGTCAGCTGCGTCGCAAAATCCAACGGTGGCTTCGATTACGCTGGACCAATCCAGGCCTCACCAACTCGCCAGGACCGTGATGGACATCGAGGTAAACGGTCACATTACAAGCTGTTTATTTGACTGTGGGAGTACGGAGAGCTTTATTCACCCTAAGCCAGTGAAGCAAATGATCTCCATGGCTTCAAAGTCCCACTCGGTGGATGTCCTCGGGTACTGCGTGGCGACCCTGACTGTACGGGGCACAGTGTACAAAAACTTCAGACTCCTCATGCTGCCAGAACTCTGCGCTGCCGTACTCCTGGGGCTAGATTTCCTGAGTCACCTTAAGAGCGTCACCATGGAGTATAATGGGCCTTTTCCCCCGCTCTCCGTTTGCAATCGGCAGTTCTTAGATCGCCCACCGCGCACCACCTGCAGCCTCTCGACCCTTAAAGTCACCCCTCCCTCACTGTTTGAAAATCTCACCCCCGACTGCAAGCCCATCGCCACCAAGAGCAGACGGTACAGTGCTGGAGACAGGGCTTTAATCAGGTCCGAAGTACAACGGTTCCTAGGGGAGAGGATCATCGAGGCCGGTACCAGCCCCTGGAGAGCCCAAGTGGTCATTGTTAAAACTGGGGAGAAACATCGCATGGTCATTGACTACAGTCAGACCATTAACCGCTACACGCAGCTGGACGTGTATCCCCTCCCCCGTGCAAAGGGACCTGGGGGTCCTTGTGCATGAGACGCAAAAGCCCAGTCTGCAGGTACAACAGGTGATCAAGAAGGCAAATGGGATGTTGGCCTATATTGCGAGGGGGATAGAATATAAAAGCAGGGATGTCTTGATGCACCTGTACAGGGCATTGGTGAGGCCGCAGCTGGAATACTGTGTGCAGTATTGGTCCCCTTATATGAGGAAGGATATATTGGCATTGGAGGGAGTGCAGAGAAGGTTCACCAGGTTGATACCGGAGATGAGGGGTTTGGATTATGAGGAGAGGCTGAGGAGATTGGGTTTGTACTCGTTGGAGTTTAGAAGGATGAGGGGGGATCTTATGGAGACTTATAAGATAATGCGGGGGCTGGATAGGGTGGAGGCGGAGAGATTCTTTCCACTTAGTAAGGAAGTTAAAACTAGAGGACACAGCCTCAAAATAAAGGGGGGTCGGTTTAAGACAGAGTTGAGGAGGAACTTCTTCTCCCAGAGGGTGGTGAATCCCTGGAATTCTCTGCCCACTGAGGTGGTGGAGGCTACCTCGCTGAATATGTTTAAAGCGCGGATGGATGGATTCCTGAGCGGTAAGGGAATTAAGGGTTATGGGGATCAGGCGGGTAAGTGGTACTGATCCACGTCAGATCAGCCATGATCTTATTGAATGGCGGGACAGGCTCGAGGGGCTAGATGGCCTACTCCTGCTCCTATTTCTTATGTTCTTATGTTCTTATCTCTGACATGGTTAATCAGATTTCGCAATATCGGGTGTTCTCCACCATCGACTTAAAATCTGCATACCACCAGCTCCCTATCCGCCCGGAAAACCGCCAATATACTGCCTTCGAGGCGGATGGCCGCCTCTATCAATTCCTTAGGGTCCCCTTCGGTGTCACCAATGGGGTCTCGGTTTTCCAGCGTGAGATGGACCGAATAGTAGTCCAGAACGGGTGCGGGCCACCTTCCCGTACCTGGATAATGTCACCATCTGCGGCCATGATCAGCAGGACCACGATGCCAACCTCCACAAATTCCTCCACACCGCCACACTCCTAAATCTGACCTATAATAAGAAGTGCATATTCTGCACACGCCGCCTCGCCATCCTTGGTTGTCTTGTGGAAAACGGGGTCATCGGTCCTGAACCCGACTGCATGCGTCCCCTCCTGGAACTCCCCCTCCCCACCAGCCTCAAAGCACTGAGGAGATGCCTGGGCTTCTTCTCGTATTACACCCAGTGGGTCCCCAATTATGCGGATAAAGCCCGTCCGCTCATCAAATCCACCTCTTTTCCCCTGACGTCAAAGCAGACATCGCGAAGGCCACGATGCACGCTGTAGACGAATCCATCCCGTTCCAGGTGGAGAGCGATGCGTCTGACTTTGCCCTAGCCATGACCCTTAACCAAGCGGGCAGACCCGTGGCCTTCTTCTCACGAACCCTCCAAGGCCCTGAAATTCGACACTCCTCTGTCGAAAAGGAGGCCCAAGCCATAGTGGAAGCTGTACAGCACTGGCGCCACTATTTAGCTGGTAAACGATTCATCCTACTCACGGACCAACGGTCAGTTGCATTCATGTTTAACAACACGCAGCGGGGCAAGATCAAAAATGATAAGATATTGAGGTGGAGAATCGAGCTTTCCACCTACAATTACGACATCTTATACCGGCCCGGGAAGCTCAATGACCCCCAGACGCCCTGTCCCGGGGAATATGTGCCAGCGCACAAATAGACCAATTGCAGACTCTCCACAACGACCTCTGCCACCCGGGGGTCACCAGGTTTTTTCACTTCATTAAAGCCCGTAACCTGCCCTACTCCATTGAGGAGGTCAGGTCTATAACCAGACACTGCCAGGTCTGCGCAGAATGCAAGCTGCAGTTCTATCGGCCAGACAGAGCACACCTCATAAAGGCCACCCGCCCTTTCGAACGCCTAAGCGTCGACTTCAAAGGCCCCCTCCCCTCTTCTGACCGCAACATATACTTCCTCAACGTCATTGACGAATATTCACGTTTCCCCTTCGCTATTCCCCGCCCGGATATGACCTCGGCCACGGTCGTCAGGGCCCTGCACAGCCTCTTCACACTGTTCGATTTCCCTAGCTATATCCATAGCGACTGGGGATTCTCCGTTATGAGTGATGAGCTGCGACAGTACCTGCTCTCCAAAGGCATAGCCTCGAGTAGGACCACCAGCTACAACCCCAAGGGGAACGGACAGGTAGAGAGGGAGAACGCGACAGTCTGGAAGGCCGTTTTATTAGCTCTCAGGTCTAAAGGTCTTCCAGTCACCCGCTGGCAAGAGGTCCTCCCTGATGCACTACACTCGATTAGATCGCTCCTTTGCACAGCTACCAATGCTACCCCTCACGATAGAATGCTTGTTTTCCCCAGAAAGTCCTCCTCGGGGACCTCACTACCGTCATGGCTGACGTCCCCAGGCTCTGTCCTGCTCCAGAAGCACGTGAGGACCCATAAGTCGGACCCCCTGGTCGAAAGGGTCCAACTCCTCCACGCCAACCCCCAATACGCCTATGTGGCGTACCTCAACGGGTGGGAGGACACGGTCTCTATTCGAGACCTGGCACCCGCAGGTGCCCCAGGGACCACGACGACCCACAACCCCACACCCCCAACCCTGTATACAGCACACCTGAGCCTCAGGAGCCGCCACCACTCACTCGACAATCGGAAGGGACTACAGACGACTCGAGCGACTACAGCCTGGCGCCTGAACAAACACCGCGGCCACCGGAACCGACACCACAACCGGCACTACGGCGGTCGCAGCGGCAGATCAAGCCCCCAGAGAGACTAAATTTGTAATTCTGTAAATATCGTTCCACCCACCTCACCCCCGCCGGACTCTTTTTTAAAAGCAGGGGGTGAATGTGGTAAACCATTGTTAGCTTATTGCCTGTGTGTGTGTGTGCGACATGCCTGGGCATGCCCCTGCCGGCCCTGCCTGAGACTCCTCCCCCCCTGGTCCAGGTATAAAGGTGACTGCTCCCCACCCCCTGCCTCAGTCTCTGGACCAGTTCATCGGCATGGGTGTGCTCCAACTCTTTTGCTAATAAAAGCCTATTTGTTCGAGCATACAAACTAGTCTTTGCTTGATTGATAGTGCATCAGAAACCCACAGCCTCACAGCTCTCTGTGAAAAAGTTTCTCCTGCTCTCTGTATGAACTCCCTGATATTTAGTCTTGCATCTGTGATGCCTTGCCCTTGAGACTTTCAACAACTGGAAACAGTCAGCTTCTACCTACCTAGTATCGTCCTGAACAGATTTAGCAAACCTGGATCATATTGACCGGAGATCACCCGCTGGGAGATTGTGGCAGTGTCCAACAACAGGGACACTCGGTCTGGATAACCCTTGACCCTGACACCAACAGCTACTCACCCAGGGTCGATGAAAAGCTGCACCAAAAAGGTGAACGAGAGGATGACACAGGAGCAGCTAAATGCTGCTCCGCTCTGTTTCTCCTTCTCCACTGAGAAGCGGCTCTCGAGCTGAGGGTCAGTGAATCGCATTGACAGTCGGTTTGTGGATTTTCCTCTCATCCTGTTAATGGGGAACACCATGAGAGTGAGCGATTGGACTGAGACATTCCATCGCGCAACCATCCACCCCCCACCCCATCCCTCCCATCCTCCCCCTCACCCACCCCTCACTCCCACCCCCCACTCCCCCACCACACGGCTCCTTATCCATCACTCACCCTGAATCCAAGTACTCATTCCCTAATCCCACATCCCAGTCCCTCCCTCCCCTCTCTCTTTGGTACCACTTTCACTCTCTCTGCTCCCACTCGCTCCCTCCCTCTCTTTGGCTCACACCTCTCTCTCTCTGTCTGTTCTCCCTCCTGGTGACGCCATGTTATTAGTAGTTGTACACACACAGATTGAGGCCTGTCTCCAGCACTATGGCAATGTTTGATCCTGCCTCCCTCCCGCGGCCCAGCTGTGTGGGGGGTGTTACTCACGCCTGCAGTGTCTCTCGCTCCAACAAGGCCGCATTCAGTAAATGATTGAGCTCCAGCTGGTTCTGTTCAGCATCGATCACCTGCTCGGATATATCCCGCAATCGCAGACGCCTCCGAGGGTTGGGAAAAGAAGGATTGACAACCTGTACAGAGAACCGGTTGGATTAGGAGAGTGAGTGAGTGGTGTGGATGCTCAGAGCCAGTGTTTCTGAAGAAGAGTCAGAATGGACTCAAAACATTGACTTAGACTAAGAACAGTACAGCACAAAACAGGCCCTTCGGCCCACGATGTTGTGCCGAGCTTTATCTGATACCAAGATCAAGCTATCCCACTCCCTATCATCCTGGTGTGCTCCATGTGCCTATCCAATAACCACTTAAATGTTCCTAAAGTGTCTGACTCCACTATCACTGCAGGCAGTCCATTCCACCCCCCAACCACTCTCTGCGTAAAGAACCTACCTCTGATATCCTTCCTATATCTCCCACCACGAACCCTATAGTTATGCCCCCTTGTAATAGCTCCATCCTCCCGAGGAAATAAGTCTTTGAATGTTCACTCTATCTATCCCCTTCATCATTTTATAAACCTCTATCAAGTCTCCCCTCAACCTCCTCCGCTCCAGAGAGAACAGTCCTAGCTCCCTCAACCTTCCCTCATAAGACCGACCCTCCAAACCAGGCAGCATCCTGGTAAATCTCCTCTGCACTCTTTCCAGCGCTTCCACATCCTTCTTATAGTGAGGTGACCAGAACTGCACACAATATTCCAAATGTAGTCTCACCAAGGTCCTGTACAGTTGCAGCATAACCCCACGGCTCTTAAACTCCAACCCCCTGTTAATAAAAGCCAACACACTATAGGCCTTCTTCACAGCTCTGTCCACTTGAGTGGCAACCTTTAGAGATCTGTGGATATGGACCCCAAGATCTCTCTGTTCCTCCACAGTCTTCAGAACCCTACCTTTGACCCTGTAATCCACATTTAAATTTGTCCTACCAAAATGAATCACCTCACATTTATCAGGGTTAAACTCTATCTGCCATTTTTCAGCCCTGCTTTGCATCCTATCTATGTCTCTTTGCAGTCTACAACAGCCCTCCACCCCATCCACTACTCCACCAATCTTGGTGTCATCAGCAAATTTACTGATCCACCCTTCAGCCCCCTCCTCTAAGTCATTAATAAAAATCACAAAGAGCAGAGGACCAAGCACTGATCCCTGTGGCACTCCGCTAGCAACCTGCCTCCAATCCGAAAATTTTCCATTCACCACCACCCTCTGTCTTCGATCAGATCGCCAGTTACCTATCCAATCGGCCAACTTTCCCTCTATCCCACACCTCCTTACTTTCATCATAAGCCGACCATGGGGGACCTTATCAAACGCCTTACTGAAATCCATGTATATGACATCAACTGCCCTACCTTCATCAACACACTTAGTTACCTCCTCAAAAAATCCTATCAAATTTGTGAGGCACGACTTGCCCTTCACGAATCCGTGCTATCCCGGATTAATCCGCATCTTTCTAAATGGTCGTAAATCCCATCCCTAAGGACCTTTTCCATCAACTCACTAACCACCGAAGTAAGACTAACCGGCCTATAATTACCAGGGTCATTTCTATTCCCTTTCTTAAACAGACGAACAACATTCGCCGCTCTCCAGTCCTCTGGCACCATCCCCGTGGACAGTGAGGACCCAAAGATCAAAGCCAAAGGCTCTGCAATCTCATTCCTTGCCTCCCAAAAAGTCCTGGGATATATTTTATCAGGCCCAGGGAACTTATCGACCTTCAGTTTATTCAAAACTGCCAGGACATCCTCCCTCCGAACATCTATTTCCTCCAGCCTATTAGCCTGTAACAGCTTCTCTTCCTCAAAAACATGGCCCCTCTCCTAACCAACTTAGTCTCTCCTCATATGACAGACCTGCCACCCCAGGAATCAGCCTGGTAAACCTTCGCTGTATTCCCTCTATAGCAAGGACATCCTCCCTCAGATAAGGACACCAAACATAACAATAAGGGACCCAGCACTGAAGCTTGTGGTATGCCACTGGACACCAGCTTCCAGTCGCTCAGCCTCCTACCACCACCCTTTCTGTCATAATTTCTAACTTATCACTATTTTAGTTTCAAATAAGCAACATTCCTCTTACAGTCTTGCAACTCACTTTAAATAAAGTTAGCAATCACAAATATACTTGCTGAAATGAGTGTAGACAGCCTTCGAGGCTTCATAGAGATCTAGAGCTTTCAGAAACCTGCAGAATTTCCCGAACTTCAACCAGAACATAATTCCCCCTTTTTGTTTTAGGCTGGGGTTCCACACAAACAATTAGAACCCTAGTAAAAGGTTCCTCAAATAGCGGGATGGGTATTAATGATCCGGGTTTAATTACCGCTTGAGGTTTTCCTATTGTCTGATATGTGAGACATGTATGGCAAAATGTAACCACATCTTTATGTTGTCCAGGCCAATGAAAGTGTTTTTGTATTTTTACTTGAGTTTTCCTTAACCTCCCCCTTGTGGAATCTAATGTGTTACCCGCAAAACCTCCTTTCTATAACCAAATTCTTCTCAACTCGATTTTCTGTATTTTTAATCCAGATTAATGAACTTCTGCCCATTTTCCATCTGCCTGAATATGTAAAGGTCTCAATTTCCTCATTAATACATTATTTCTAATGTAATAACACTCCAGTATACATAGAACATAGAACAGTACAGCACAGAACAGGCCCTTCGGCCCACGATGTTGTGCCGAGCTTTATCTGAAACCAAGATCAAGCTATCCCACTCCCTATCATCCTGGTGTGCTCCATGTGCCTATCCAATAACCGCTTAAATGTTCCTAAAGTGTCTGACTCCACTATCACTGCAGGCAGTCCATTCCACACCCCAACCACTCTCTGCGTAAAGAACCTACCTCTGATACCCTTCCTGTATCTCCCACCACGAACCCTATAGTTATGCCCCCTTGTAATAGCTCCATCCACCCGAGGAAATAGTCTTTGAACGTTCACTCTATCTATCCCCTTCATCATTTTATAAACCTCTATTAAGTCTCCCCTCAGCCTCCTCCGCTCCAGAGAGAACAGCCCTAGCTCCCTCAACCTTTCCTCATAAGACCTACCCTCCAAACCAGGCAGCATCCTGGTAAATCTCCTCTGCACTCTTTCCAGTGCTTCCACATCCTTCTTATAGCGAGGTGACCAGAACTGCACACAATATTCCAAATGTGGTCTCACCAAGGTCCTGTACAGTTGCAGCATAACCCCACGGCTCTTAAACTCCAACCCCCTGTTAATAAAAGCTAACACACTATAGGCCTTCTTCACAGCTCTATCCACTTGAGTGGCAACCTTTAGAGATCTGTGGAAATGAACCCCAAGATCTCTCTGTTCCTCCACAGTCTTCAGAACCCTACCTTTGACCCTGTAATTTGTCCTACCAAAATGAATCACCTCACATTTATCAGGGTTAAACTCCATTTGCCATTTTTCAGCCCAGCTTTGCATCCTATCTATGTCTCTTTGCAGCCTACAACAGCCCTCCACCTCATCCACTACTCCACCAATCTTGGTGTCATCAGCAAATTTACTGATCCACCCTTCAGCCCCCACCTCTAAGTCATTAATAAAAATCACAAAGAGCAGAGGACCAAGCACTGATCCCTGAGGCACTCCGCTAGCAACCTGCCTCCAATCCGAAAATTTTCCATCCACCACCACCCTCTGTCTTCGATCAGACAGCCAGTTACCTATCCAATCGGCCAACTTTCCCTCTATCCCACACCTCCTCACTTTCATCATAAGCCGACCATGGGGGACCTTATCAAACGCCTTACTAAAATCCATGTATATGACATCAACTGCCCTACCTTCATCAACACACTTAGTTACCTCCTCAAAAAATTCTATCAAATTTGTGAGGCACGACTTGCCCTTCACGAATCCGTGCTGACTATCCCGGATTAATCCGCATCTTTCTAAATGGTTGTAAATCCCATCCCTAAGGACCTTTTCCATCAATTTACCAACCACCGAAGTAAGACTTACCGGCCTATAATTACCAGGGTCATTTCTATTCCCTTTCTTAAACAGAGGAACAACATTCGCCACTCTCCAGTCCTCTGGCACTCAGATTCTTCTGTGTATGCTTTTTAATATATCTGTTTTACCTCTGCATCTTTCTGTTGTAATTCTGCCAACTTTACTGGACTAAAAATATCCACTTTATCCTCCACCTGTTCTTGTTCTTTTTCAACAATCTGGTCACAATATTGTTCTGATAACTGAGCCTCCGTCTAATTAACTTTGCTCTTTGATTTCTCCTCCTCCTGTCTCCACCTGTGGCTTTGTGGTCGAGTTACCACGCACTTGGGAAACATTCCAGGACATGCTTCCTACAACACCTCAGTTGTTTGACTTTCCTCTGGCTTTTCAACCACAATAGGCATCCCACCTGTGATCCAGCTACATCGTTACCCAGGTTAAAATGTAAAGGTAACCTCTAAAACTCCTATCACCACTTCACCCCTTGTCACCGGACTCTCTAACCTTGCCTTACATAATGGAACACTACACCCTTCACCCCCATTCCACATTTTACTACCTTTTCTGGCGATACTCCTTCCAAGCTACTATACCTCCTCATCTCGCATCATTAAAGATTAAATGGCACTTGCATCCCTTAATATCTTAATCTCTTTACCTACCTCACCTTGTAAATATGAGTAAACCTCACCTACACAAATCCGACAAGGCTGTACATTCTTTTTCAGGTCTTCAGCTTCAACTGAAGAGGTGAAAAAGAATTTTGCCAATTTAAGGAATCTCACTGACTTATCTTGCCTTAACCTGTCTGTCTTCTCAGTGCTTTCCTTAAGCCACCAACACTGTGAATTTGTGTGTCCAACTTTATTACAAAGAAAGGATTTAAGATTTCTTCTCTCTCTTCCATCCTCACACATTTCCTTTTTAACCTGAAGCAAACTGTCCTAACTATCTCCAAGACTTCCTCTGTATTGACCACCTGTCTTTTCCCCAGTTTCTATCCCTCACAAATTGAAATTGATGTCAAAAACCAAACCTTGATTTATGAACTGAGGCACAATTATCTGCCATTTCTGCTGCCAATTTTATTCACCGTCTCAGAGCAGCTCTAACAAATGGCGCAGCTTAACTCGCAACAGTTTAACACGAAAAGAAACAACTCTAATTTCTAAATCATCATTATTTCAGTTCGAAATAAACAACATTCTTCTTATAGACTTAAAACCCACTTTAAATATCATTAGCAATCACAAATATACTTGCTATTATGAGTGTAGGGAGTCTTGGGAGTTTTCAGAGAGATGTAGAGCTTTCTGAAACCTGCAAAATCCCCCTAACTTCAACCAGAACAACAAAGCTCCAAACAGTCTAGTTTCATCATATACCCCGATGTTTCTGATCCTGTACTTTAACAATACTTTATTCATAAAATATCTGAAAGAACATTATAAACATTTCAGAATGGCCATCACAGAAAGGGCAATGACATTCAAGTTTTCTACATCGAGCAAGTTGCACTCTGAGGTGCTTCAACCCAGTCACAAGATCACCAACACTCTGAGCTATAAGAGTCTTTATTTTCTTTCTGAACCTTCTTTTGGAATTCCACATCAGACTGGAATTGTTTGAGAAGTCATGAGGTATATCTTTATCAAAATGGCAATCCCTTAACTTGGGTAATATGACTGAATTTTTATGGTTAAAATCTGTAAGGGGGTTTTGCCAGGAATATAATTAATTTGTGTATTTTTCACCATGCAGGTTTATTTGGGGAATTTCACAGTAACTTCATTGCAGTGTTAATGTAAGCCTTACTTGTGATTAATAAATAAACTTTATTTTACTTTTTTACTTTACTTTCTGTAAAACTGTTTTAACTGAAACTTTAATCTTGTGGGTTTCAGTTCTTTATTACATCTTTTAATTTTTACAATTCTGCAGGTGTTTCCGGAGTTCTATGCTTTTGAGGTCAGTAGCTATTCCTCCTCATTTCCACAATAAAAAAAGATTTATGATCAGTGTGCCAGACCTCACTCTGGGTCTGGCTTGCTCAATGACATCTGCTGTGATGGTAACACTCACATGCAAACATTATTTACTTATTTTCAGATGACAGATCAATCTGCGTTGTTTATTTCTCTCTCCTCAGACTCTCTGACTCTTTCCCACCTTGACCCATTCCCACAACAACAAAATACTGCACATGTTACACATTGGAAATAAAAAGAGAAACTGCTCCAAATGCTGAGTGATTCTGGCAGCATGTGTGGAGAGAGGAACAGAGTTAATGTTTCTGATCAATGACCTGCCATTGGCTCAAGTTGACACATCGTTGCTCTGGAAACATTAACTCTCTCTCTCTCGCTCCACAGATGCTGTTCGATCCCTGAGTGTCCCAGCACTTTCCCATTTTACTTCACTTTAAGTTTTAATCTGACCGTTTGTGTTTCACCAACTCAGCATTCACTAAAACTGGCTGCAAATATCCCTCAACAACACATGCCTTTACCCAGCATCGATGCGTGTGTTCAGCGTCTTAGATTTGCTCAATGTGTCCCCCTTACCCAGAGACACTCAGAGTGAACATTGAATATTTCTGTGTTGAGCTGGAGTTAGAGCTCACTGGTTCGGGCAGATAGCAGATATCACTCCATGTATGCAAGGTCCTCAGCCTGGGACAGGCTACGTAGCGTTAGCAGGTCTCACAGGCATCTTTCTGCAGCAATGCAGTTGAAGAATGCAGACAGATGATTTAGTGTCACTCTGCTGAGAGCTAGGCTGAGTCACACCGTGCCGCCTACTCACCCGGGTGTCCAGATCCTCAGCATCATCTGGGCTGGGGCAGGGGGTGTGGAGGCTGCCGTTACACTCTGTGGTGTTAATCAACAGCGGCGAGTTTCCATTGGACGATGTGAGAGACAACTTCTGAAAAAGAGTGAACAGTGATCGCCAATTAAATCATCAAGAGAAAGTGAGAGAGGGAGAGAGAGAGACAGCGATAGATACAGAGAGAGAGATAGAGAAAGGGACACAGAGAGATAGAGACAGAGAGAGACAGAGATAGATACAGAAAGAGAGAGAGAGAGGGACAGAGAGAAATAGAAACAGAGAGAGACAGAGAAATATATAGAGAGAGGGATAGACAGAGAGAGAGAGAGAGACAGCGAAAGATACAGAGAGAGAGATAGAGAGGGGGACAGAGAGAGACAGAGACAGATAGATACAGAAAGAGAGAGAGATAGACAGAGAGAGAGAGAGACAGAGAGAGGGACAGAGAGAGAGAGAGAAAAATATATAGAGAGAGGGATAGACAGAGAGAGAGAGAGAGACAGCGATAGATACACAGAGAGAGATAGAGAGAGGGACAGAGAGAGATAGAGACAGAGAGAGACAGATAGATACAGAAAGAGAGAGAGATAGACAGAGAGAGGGATAGAGAGAGATGGAAACAGAGAGAGACAGAGATAGATACAGAAAGAGAAATAGAGAGAGAGAGAGAGACAGAGAGAGAGACAGAGAGAGGGACAGAGAGAGAGACAGAGAGAGAGAGACAGAGAGAGGGACAGAGAGAGATAGAAACAGAGAGAGACAGAGATAGATACAGAAAGAGAGAGAGACAGAGAGAGGGACAGAGAGAAATAGAAACAGAGACAGAGAGAGAGAAATATATAGAGAGAGGGATAGACAGAGAGAGAGACAGCGATAGATACAGAGAGAGAGATAGAGAGAGGGACAGAGAGTGATAGAGACAGAGATAGATACAGAAAGAGAGAGAGATAGACAGAGAGAGGGACAGAGAGAGATAGAAACAGAGAGATAGAGATAGGCAGAGAGAGAGAGAAATATATAGAGAGAGGGATAGACAGAGAGAGAGAGAGGCTTAGACAGAGAGAGGGAGATAGATAGAGACACAGAGGGAGAGACACACATTCTTCCTGACTATCTGGCTCACCACACCATTGATCCCATTCTTCACCACTGTGGATTTTGGAGGCACCACCACCAGGTAGGTCTTTATCCCCTTCTCTCGCAAATACTCGCTCCTCTTTTCCCCTTCTCCTGGTTCAAGTTCAAACTCTCCATTCAGGCAATTACAGGTGCTTTGGGAGATGTGGACCCTCCTGTTAACAGAGGTTACAATCAGCACATTCGCCGCTTCCAGTCCTCACTGACAGATAGGCACAGTCACTTTTACTCCTCACTCAGACATGACCTGGACAGGAAAACTCTTAAACTCAGCTGTGGCGAGCTGCCCCTCCCACTGTGCGAGTAACGGGGGAACAGAGTCTGCCTCAGTCTGGAGCATCAGATCTCAACCCAGACACAGGCTCAGGTCTCACACTGTAATCCAAACTGACACCCCAGGGGTAATACTGAGGGAGTGCCGCACTGTCAGAGGGTCAGTACTGAGGGAGTGCCGCACTGTCAGAGGGTCAGTGCTGGGGGAGTGCCGCACTGTCAGAGGGTCAGTGCTGAGGGAGTGCCGCACTGTCAGAGGGTCAGTACTGAGGGAGTGCCGCACTGTCAGAGAGTCAGTACTGAGGGTGTGCCGCACTGTCAGAGGGTCAGTGCTGAGAGAGTGCCGCACTGTCAGAGGGTCAGTGCTGAGGGAGTGCTGCACTGTCAGAGGATCAGTACTGAGGGAGTGCCGCACTGTCAGAGAGTCAGTACTGAGGGTGTGCCGCACTGTCAGAGGGTCAGTGCTGAGAGAGTGCCGCACTGTCAGAGGGTCAGTGCTGAGGGAGTGCTGCACTGTCAGAGGATCAGTGCTGAGGGAGTGCCGCACTGTCAGAGGGTCAGTACTGAGGGAGTGCCGCACTGTCAGAGGGTCAGTGCTGGGGGAGTGCCGCACTGTCAGAGGGTCAGTACTGAGGGAGTGCCGCACTGTCAGAGGGTCAGTACTGAGGGAGTGCCGCACTGTCAGAGGGTCAGTACTGAGGGTGTGCTGCACTGTCAGAGAGTCAGTACTGAGGGTGTGCCGCACTGTCAGAGGGTCAGTGCTGAGAGAGTGCCGCACTGTCAGAGGGTCAGTGCTGAGGGAGTGCTGCACTGTCAGAGGATCAGTGCTGAGGGAGTCTCGCACTGTCAGAGGGTCAGTACTGAGGGAATGCCGCACTGTCAGAGAGTCAGTGCTGAGGGAGTGCCGGACTGTCAGAGGGTCAGTACTGAGGGAGTGCTGCACTGTCAGAGGATCAGTACTGAGGGAGTGCCGTACTGTCAGAGGGTCAGTACTGAGGGAGTGCTGCACTGTCAGAGGGTCAGTACTGAGGGAGTGCCGCACTGTCAGAGGGTCAGTACTGAGGGAGTGCCACACTGTCAGAGGCTCAGTGCTGAGGGAGTGCCGCAATGTCAGAGGATCGGTGCTGAGGGAGTGCCGCACTGTCAGAGAGTCAGTACTGAGGGGGGGAGTGCCGCACTGTCAAGACATCACTATTTATTTCCTCAAGTTCCCTAACATCCATGCTTTTCTCAACAGTAAATACTGATGAGAAATATTCATTTAGGATCTCACTCATCTCTTGTGGATCTGCACATAGATGACCTTGTTGATCTTTAAGAGGTCCTACTCTCTCCCTAGTTATTCTTTTGCCCTTTATGTATTTGAAGAATCTCTTTGGATTCTCCAATCACAGAATACCTACAGTACAGAAGGAGGCCATTTGGCCCACCGAGTCCGCACCGTCCACAATCCCGCCCAGACACTATTGCTGTGACCCTCATTTACCCTGCTGATCCCCCTGACACTAGGGTCAATTTAGCATGGTCTATCAACCTAGTCTGCACATCCTTGGACTGTGGGAGGAAACCAGAGCACCCGAAGAAAACCCATGCAGACATGGGAAGAACATGCAAACTCCAGACAGACAGTGTGGAGGCCGGAATTGAACCTGGGACACTGGCGCTGTGAGGCAGCAGTGCTAACCACTGTGTAGGCCCTCATTCGCCTTTGCCTTATTGCCAAAACAATCTCATGTCCCCTTTTTGCCCTCCTGATTTCTCTCTTAACTCTATTAGATATTCACTTGATCCCAGCTGCCTATGCATGTCATGTGCCTCCTTCTTCTTCTTGACCAGGGCCTCAATATCCCGAGTCATCCAGGGTTCCCTACTTCTTACCAGCCTTGCCCTTTACTCTAAGAGGAATGTGCTTACCCTGAAACTGGTTAACACACTTTTGAAAGCCTCTCACTTACCAAATGTCCCTTTGCCTTCCCACAGACTCCCCCAATCAACTTATGAAAGTTCCTGCCTGATACCATCAAAACTGGCCTTGCCCCAATTTAGAATTTTAACTTTTGGGCCTGACCTATCATTCTCCATAGCTATCTTAAAACTAATTGAATTATGGTCACTGGTCCCAAAGTGATCCCTCATTAACACTTCTGTCACCTGCCCTTCCGTATTTCCCAAGAGGAGGTCAAGTTTTGCCCCCTCTCTAGTCGGACCATCCACATACTGAATGAGAAATTCCTCCTGAATACACTCAACAAATTTCTCTCCATCCAAACCTCTAATCCCATGGCTGTCCCAGTCAATGTTGGGAAAGTTAAAATCCTCTACTATTGCCACCCTATTTTTCCTGGAGCTATCTGTAATCTCCTTACATATTTGCTCCTCAATTTCCCGCTGACTATTTGGGGGCCTATAGTACAACCCTATCAAAGTGATTTCCCCTTCTTATTTCTCAGTTCTACCCATATAGACTCAGTGGCTGAACCCTCGGATATATCCCCTCTCAGTACGGCCGTGATGCTTTCCCTAATCAAAAGTGCAACTCCCCCTCCTCTCTTACCTCCTGGTCTATCTTTCCTACAGCATCTGTACCCTGGAACATTGAGCTGCCAGTCCTGCCCCTCCTTTAGCCATGTTTCAGTAATTGCTATAATATCCCAGTCCCATGTACCCATGCCCTGAGTTCATCTGCTTTGCCCGTCAGGCCTCTTGCATTGAAATAAATGCAGTTTAATCTGGACTTTCTTTGTTCCCTGTCTTGCTTTTGCCTGATCTGTCTGGTACTAAGATTACTGACACTGCCTTTACTAACTAATGTGCTCTCTTTAACTTCTGTGCTGTCCTCAAACTTCTCATCTATCTCCCTATTGCTTTGGGACCCAACCCCCACCCAAACTGTCAGGCAGGGAGGAAGTGGTCGAGCGAGGGAACCGTGGTTTACAAAAGACGTTGTGTCTCTTGTGAAGGAGACTTATGTAAAGATGAGACGTGAAGGCTCAGTTAGGGCGCTTGAGAGTTACAAGTTAGCCAGGAAGGACCTAAAGAGAGAGTTAAGAAGAGCCAGGAAGGGACATGAGAAGTCTTTGGCAGGTAAGATCAAAGAAAACCCTAAAGCTTTCTATAGGTATGTCAGGAATAAAAGAATGACTAGGGTAAGATTAGGGCCAGTCAAGGACAGTAGTGGGAAGTTGTGCGTGGAGTCTGAAGAGATAGGAGAGGCGCTAAATGAATATTTTTCGTCAGTATTCACGCAGGAAAAAGACAATGTTGTCGAGGAGAATACTGCGATACAGGCTATTGGACTAGATGAGATTGAGGTTAATAAGGAGGAGGAGTTAGCAATTCTGGCAAGTGTGAAAATAGATAAGTCCCCTGGGCTGGATGGGATTTATCCCAGGATTCTCTGGGAGGCTAGGGAGGACATTGCAGAGCCTTTGGCTTTGATCTTTATGTCGTCATTGTCTACAGGAATAGTGCCAGAAGACTGGAGGATAGCAAATGTTGTCCCCTTGTTCAAGAAGGGGAGTAGAGACAACCCTGGTAATTATAGACCGGTGAGCCTTACTTCTGTTGTGGGTAAAGTTTTGGAAAGGATTATAAGAGATAGGATTTATAATCACCTGGAAAGGAATAATTTGATTAGGGATAGTCAACATGGTTTTGTGAAGGGTAGGTCGTGCCTCACAAACCTTATTGAGTTCTTTGAGAAGGTGACCAAAGAGATGGATGAGGGTAAAGCAGTTGATGTGGTGTATATGGATTTCAGTAAAGCGTTTGATAAGGTTCCCCACGGTAAGCTATTGCAGAAGATACGGAGGCATGGGATTGAGGGTGATTTAGCGGTTTGGATCAGGAATTGGCTAGCTGTAAGAAGACAGAGGGTGGTGGTTGATGGGAAATATTCATCCTGGAGTTCAGTTACGAGTGGTGTACCGCAAGGATCTGTTTTGGGGCCACTGTTGTTTGTCATTTTTATAAATGACCTGGATGAGGGCATAGATTGGAGGATAGCTAATGTGGTCCCGTTATTTAAGAAGTGTAGGAAGGATAACCCGGGTAATTATAGGCCGGTGAGCTTGACGTCCGTGGTGGGGAAGTTGTTGGAGAAGATTCTTAGAGATAGGATGTATGCGCATTTAGAAAGGAATAAACTCATTAACGATAGTCAGCATGGTTTTGTGAGAGGGAGGTCATGCCTCACTAACCTGGTGGAGTTTTTTGAAGAAGTGACTAGAATGGTTGATGAGGGAAGGGCCGTGGATGTCGTCTATATGGACTTTAGTAAAGAGTTTGACAAAGTCCCTCATGGTAGGCTGGTGAAAAAGGTTGGATCTGATGGGATAAAGGGGGAGGTGGCTAGATGGGTGGAGAACTGGCTTGGTCACAGAAGACAGAGGGTGATAGTGGAAGGGTCTTTTTCGGGCTGGAGGCCTGTGACTGGTGGTGTTCCGTAGGGCTCTGTATTGGGACCTCTGCTGTTTGTGATTTATATAAACGATCTGGAAGAAGGTGTAACTGGGGTGATCAGTAAGTTTGCGGACGACACAAAATTGGCTGGACTTGCAGATAGTAAGGAGCATTATCAGAGGCTACAGAAGGATATAGATAGGCTGGAAATTTGGGCAAAGAAATGGCAGATGGAGTTCAATCCTGATGAATGCGAAGTGATGCATTTTGGTAGAACTAACGTAGGGGGGAGCTATACGATAAATGGCAGAACCATAAAGGGTGTAGATACGCAGAGGGACCTGGGTGTCCAAGTCCACAGATCCTTGAAGGTGACATCACAGGTGGAGAAGGTAGTGAATAAGGCATATGGCATGCTTGCCTTTATAGGACGAGGCATAGAGTATAAAAGATGGGGTCTGATGTTGCAGTTGTATAGAACGTTGGTTCGGCCGCATTTGGAATACTGCGCCCAGTTCTGGTCGCCAGACTACCAGAAAGACGTGGAGGCTTTGGAGAGAGTACAGAGGAGGTTTACCAGGATGTTGCCTGATATGGAGGGGCTTAGTTATGAGGAGAGATTGGGTAAACTGGGGTTGTTCTCCTGGAAAGACGGAGGATGAGGGGAGACTTAATAGAGGTGTATAAAATTATGAAAGCCATAGATAGGGTGAACGGTGGGAAGCTTTTCCCCAGGTCGGTGGTGACGTTCACGAGGGGTCATAGGTTCAAGGTGAAGGGGAGGAGGTTTAACACAGATATCAGAAGGACATATTTTACACAGAGGGTGGTGGGGGCCTGGAATGCGCTGCCAGGCAAGGTGGTGGAGGCGGACACAGTGGGAACGTTTAAGACTTATCTATATGAACGGAGTGGGAATGGAGGGATACAAAAGAATGGTCTAGTTTGGACCAGGGAGCGGCACGGGCTTGGAGGGCCAAAGGGCCTGTTCCTGTGCTGTATTATTCTTTGTTCTAGAAGGATGGGTTAGTAAATTTGCAGATGACACTAAATTCGGTGGAGTTGCGGACAGTGCGGAAGGTTGTTGCAGGTTACAGAGGGATATAGATAAGTTGCAGAGCTGGGCTGAGAGGTGGCAAATGGAGTTTAATGCGGAAAAGTGTGAGGTGATTCACTTTGGAAGGAGTAACAGGATTACAGAGTACTGGGCTAATGGTAAGATACTTGGTAGTGTGGATGAGCAGAGGGATCTGGGTGTCCATGTGCATAGATCCCTGAACGTTGGCATCCAGGTTGATAGGGTTGTTAAGGAGGTGTACGGAGTGTTAGCTTTTATTGGTAGAGGGATTGAGTTTCGGAGCCATGATGTCATGTTGCAGCTGTACAAAACTCTGGTGCGGCCGCACTTGGAGTATTGCGTACAGTTCTGGTCGCCACATTATAGGAAGGATGTGGAAGCATTGGAAAGGGTGCAGAGGAGATTTACCAGGATGTTGCCTGGTATGGTGGGAAGGTCTTATGAAGAAAGGCTGAGGGACTTGAAGTTGTTTTCGTTAGAGAGAAGGTTAAGAGGTGACTTAATAGAGGCATACAAGATGATCAGAGGATTAGACGGGGTGGCTCGTGAGAGCCTTTTTCCTCGGATGGTGATGGCTAGCACGAGGGGACATAGCTTTAAGTTGAGGGGTGATAGATATAGGACAGATGTCAGAGGTAGGTTCTTCACTCAGACAGTAGTAAGGGCGTGGAATGCCCTGCCTGCAGCAGTAGTGGACTCGCCAACATTAAGGGCATGTAAATGGTCATTGGATAAACATATGGATGATATTGGAATAGTGTAGATTAGATGGGCTTTAGATTGGTTTCACTGGTCGGCGCAACATCGAGGGCCGAAGGGCCTGTACCGCGCTGTAATGTTCTATGTTCTACGTTCTAAACCATTTTTAACCCTCCCGAGTGATTCTAGCAAATCTTCCTGCAAGGGTGTTAGTCCCCCTCTCGTTCAGGTGCAACCGTCCCTCTTGAACAGGTCACTCCTGCCCCAGAAGAGATCCCAATGATCCACAATTCTAAATCCCTGCCCCCTGCACCAGCTCTAAAGCCATGCATTCATCTTCCTATTCTTACTCTCACTCGCGCATGGTACTGGCAGTAGTCCAGAAATTACTACCTTTGAGGTCCTACTCTTTAGCCTTCTGCCTAATTCTCTATATTCACACTTCAGGACATCATCCCTTTTCCTACCTATGTCGCTGGTACCAATATGTACAACGACCTCTGGCTGCTCACCCTCCCCCTTAAGAATGTCCTGCAACTGCTCTGCACTGAGGGAGTGCCGCACTGTCAGAGGGTCTGAACTGAGGGAGTGCCGCACTGTCAGAGGGTTGGTGCTGAGGGAGTGCCGCACTGTCTGAGGGTCAGTTTTGAGGGAGTGCCGCACTGTCAGAGGGTCTGAACTGAGGGAGTGCTGCACTGTCAGAGGGTTGGTGCTGAGGGAGTGCCGCACTGTCTGAGGGTCAGTGCTGAGGGAGTGCCGCACTGTCAGAGGGTCAGTTTTGAGGGAGTGCCGCACTGTCAGAGGGTCAGTACTGAGGGAGTGCCGCACTGTGAGAGGGACAGTACTGAGGGAGTGCCGCACTGTCAGAGGGTCAGTTTTGAGGGAGTGCCGCACTGTCAGAGGGCCAGTGCTGAGGGAGTGCCGCACTGTCAGAGGGTCAGTGCTGAGGGAGTGCCGCACTGTCAGAGGGTCAGTACTGAGGGAGTGCCGCACTGTCAGAGGGTCAGTACTGAGGGAGTGCCGCACTGTCAGAGGGTCAGTACTGAGGGAGTGTCGCACTGTCAGAGGGTCAGTACTGAGGGAGTGCCGCACTGTCAGAGGGTCAGTGCTGGGGGGGTTATTTGAGGAACAGTTGGCTAATTGCTGATGTTCTGGTTTTTTAATCATTTTTAATTGCTGTTTTTGGGGGTGTGTTATGTGCTCATTCCGCCATTGGTTCATCTCCCAGCCAATCACAGTAGCTGAGGAGCTAATTGGCTGTGGACAGGACGAGAGCTCCCCCAGTGTCAAATCCTCATCGGTGCAAAGTCCTGCCTCTGAGAGCAGTCCGGTCCATCTGGGGGGGAAGGGGGGGGGGGGGGGGGGGGGAGAGGACCGGGGGTGGGGGGGGGGACCCGGGTGGGAAGGGGAGCCCAGGGGGGGGGGGGGGGGGGAGAGAAGGGCCCGGTGG